>NW_020955637.1:892379-957623 GCF_003031625.1 Empidonax traillii | reverse complement strand
GCACAGCAGCCTACAGATTCCATGCAGAGAGGCACACAAAACAGCAATCAGTAATTATGGGGGAGGGAGATAATGAATATCTACAGGAAAGCAATCCTGAAAATGGGAAAGAATGATTTCTGGTGATTTGACCAGCTATCAGGAGCAGCCACAAACCGGTGCTTTCAGTGAATAAAAAATGTAAACAAACCCTATATATAATTAACATGCTGTGGTTCCTGCAGCAGCTTCCATATTGCCTTTATTATATAATTTATGAATGATTCAAGTCATGGTTGGATTCGCTCTGGGTATCAAACTCTCTTGTCCCCAGGCAAGAGCCATTAGAGAGAGGATTGGTTACCCCGACGAGATCGTGACAGATGACAACAAGCTCAACAGTGAGTACCAGGAGGTGAGTGGCAATGCCCCCAGCTCTGCAGAGCCCAGCACTGGCTGCAGGGATGCGCAAACACAACTCACTCAGGGGTTCCTGCCTGCTCCAGCTCACCAAACTGGGAGCTACTGCTCTCAGGCAGCCAGCTCCCACAGGTTCAGGCCAACACCAGCAGCTGCTGAACTCCACTCCAACTAGGAATACAAAGAGGGAATAGAGAGCTCTGGAAAAAATATTCAGCTGCTACCATATATCCAGCTCCAGTATCGACCCTGTGGCAGAGCAGAGCACTGTAAAGCCAGGTCTAACTGCAGATCAAAAAATACTCTTAGGACTGTGTTCCTCAGCTCATCATGCTTAGGGCTACATTTCCCTGATCCATGTAGCTTTTATTCCAAATAGTAACACCACCTCTAACTCCTCCCCCTTTCTTTTTAGCTGAACTACAAAGAAGAAGAATACTTTGAAAACATTATTCAAAATTTATTATTTACCCAGAAGAAAAGGCTGAAAAAGCTCAGAGAAAAGGTGGACAAAGAGGAGTGAGTATTTAATAACACTGTGTCTAGTCTTTTATCCAGTTTGCCCAGGAGAAGGTACCTTCCACCCTCAGTTATTCTGCCATTCTGTTTCATGGTTTCTAGGTTTATTCTAGTAATCATTAACTCTGCCATTAAGAACTGAAATTCTAACTTTGTTCTTCTGGTGTTACCAGGTGGATAAGTGGAGCTGCTGTTGTCAATGCTTTTTACTCAGCAAGTAGAAATCAGATAGGTAAGATTTACCAACATACCAGTGGGATACAGATTTAAATGGCCAAATTGTTTTTATATGTATGTATGTCTGTATGTGTTTGTGTGTCTTTAAAATTAAGAAGTGACGCAATCCTGATATTATAAATTTGAGTATAAAGATTTCTAATGTCAGCCTGTCCAAAACCATCCACGGTTAAAAATAACTCAACATAGAATAGAGCATTAAACTGCCTTTAAAGAAATAAACCAATATCCATTCTAGCTACAGATCAGAACCACGGGGAGGTGCTGAGGTTTCTCCTCTTGTGAACCCTCCCGGCCCCCTTCACAGAGCTGCGAGTCTTGCAAGAGTCACAAAACATTTCCCAGCATTAATTATGCCTCTCAATACTTGTGGCATCTCCATTCTGCAGTGTTGCCATTCCCATCCCAGACTGCAGGGTCCTTTCTAAGCCCTCAGCGAGGTACCAGGAGCCAGGTGTAGCTCCTGAAAACAAGGCTACAAAGATGCAAACCCCTTGGCCTGCAGGGCCCTGCGCAGAAAGGAAACGAGATTATTGCTTGATGTGAGCATTCAGCACAAAAACCTGCTCCGAAGGCTTTGCTTGAAGGAGGTTTGTTCAGTAATTCATAGCGATCAGAGACTGAAGCTGGTGACTGGCAGTTAATGTGAGCCATAAATCCTGACCTCATCCTTTAACTATGGCATGCAGGGGATAATTAAAGCAGGCTGATCTTTAGAGTGATGTCTGAATTAGCCAGCCTTAGGCTGGAGAAACGTCTCTGAGGAGCAGTGTGCATGCTGTGCAGGAACCTTAGAGCCCTGTTGTGACATTTGATACGGCTCCATCAGCACTCGCACCCTCAGGAAGCCCCCGAGCTGCCAGAACCCCAGCCCAGGGGTGCAGGTCAGCACCCCCTGCTCTGAGCACATCCCCACACCCTGGCAGTGCTTCCAGAGCCAGCAGCTCCCTGACCCTGTGCTCCAGAGATCCCTCCCTTCCATCAGCCCAGCACACACCACGGCACTTACACTCCTGCTGCTGTCACTGCTTTCTGGTAACAACATCAAAACATCAGCATATCTAGTCCCAATCAAACCAGCAGTGGGACAGAACTGCGGTGGCAGCAGTTTGCACAGCACAGTTGGGTTTTTTCTAACCTGTTTATTATTTACCAATTTTCTTGAAGAAACCCCTAGAACTGAACTGGGCAGAGGTGCAGGGAAAAGGCAGGAGATACAGACTGAACAGAATATTTTATAGTATTTTACTATTCTTCATTTATAAAAAGATCAGAATTGCAACATGATTTCTTTTTTACTGAATTGCTTCTTACAAGCCTAGAAAAATGAGCACAGAAGTGGGTGAGAAGAACCGCTTTGTTCCACTTCTCTCATCACCAGCTTGGCCTATTTTTATTGATTCTAGTGGGAGTTACTGGCATTTCCAGTGGAATAAATTCCTGTCTCTGAGATTGATCTGTGATGGAGGCAATGATCAAATAATTTATTCTTCCAGGGGAACACCCTCCCACTTCTCATGATGTTGTGAGGTGTATTTAATGATGAGACAGGAGGCTGAGAACGCCAAGTGATGTGAATTGGAACAAACTGCTCTTTCTGCAAAGTAAAACAGTAACAAAGCAAGAGCTGGTGGTGGTTTAAGTGTGTGAGGAGGGGGGCAGTCCTGCTGCTCCGTTCCTGCTGTCCCACAGCCATCCCAGGTGCCAGTTCCCTCCCTGCTGCTGTTGGATCTGCGGGAACAGCGTGGAGTTGGCAGAAGCCAACAGTGGTGTGTCCCCAGTGACAGGCAGGCCCTGACTGTGGTGTGTGTTTTTTGCAGTCTTCCCAGCAGGCATTCTGCAGCCCCCTTTCTTCAGTGCCTCCCAGCCCAAGTCCCTGAACTACGGCGGGATAGGGATGGTCATCGGGCACGAGATCACCCACGGCTTCGACGACAACGGTAAGGGCTGAGCCACAGCCACTCAGAGCACAGGGGTTCACATGTTCCAGAGAGCACAGACAAGTGTCCACATGGAACATCAGATCTGCATTTCTGGGGCATGACAGCACTCTTCTCCCAACCCACAGTCCAAAGGGTCTCACTGACTCGCTCCCCTCCTTATTGCACCGAACCCTCTTTGCCCGTATCCATAATTCTGTTTATTGTATTATTGCAGGCAGAAATTTTAATGAGAATGGAGACCTGGTGGACTGGTGGACTGAGGAGTCAGCACAAAATTTCAAGGAGCTGTCCCAGTGCATGGTGTACCAGTATGGGAACTTCTCCTGGGACCTGGCCGGGGGACAGAACGTACGTCACGTTTATGTGAAACTCCCAGTCTGCTTTAAGTGGGAAACAGAAGCCACAAGAAGCAATTCTCTCAATTCTACCGCCTATTTTTTTAGAGCCTGACAATATATTCCATCACCCAGAACAGGGAGAAGATCAGACTCCCAGCCCTGAGGTTTCCCTAACCCATATGTTACAGTGTTGGCACTTGGAGAGAGGCCAGTAAAAGCAGAGCAGAAAATTTCAACATATTTTTCTGACATTTTTTCACATATTAAGTTCAACCTCAGTATGATTCTAGATTTTGCAGCTTTGACTATCATGACCCAATACGGTGGGCTAAAGGTTGAAAATATGATTTTTAACAAACAAAATCAGAGATTCCCCATTTCCAAAGCTTCATCATCTTTAGTGATATTTGGCTGACTTAGGAATACCAGCTAAATAGAGATTTGCTATGTATCTGGCTACCAAAAAGCTACCTAACTTGCCTAATACCCTGGAAAATACCTTCTAGCAGGTTTGCTGATGTCCATTAGCAGATAATTTCAGCTATTTGGAGATTTGGTTTTCATTTCTCCTGTAGACTGGACAAACTCTGTCCACTTCCTGTAACTGGAACTGTACTAGGAACTGAAGATTAAAGACAGGGAGAAAAGAGGAACAATAAGTGGCCAATGAGTAAGCAGCAGAGAATCTGGGTAACACAGACACAGAGCATACAAAGCTGCCTGCAGGGGAAGAGAGAGGATTAGGGGAAACAACAGTATCCACATGGATTTTGAGACAAGGAAGACAAAGACTTTTCAGAGATGTTGAGCTAATCTGCCAACCCTTCAGATATTAAGGGAATTCTTGCCTTCAGAAGGTAAAGAATGCACAGTTTGGTGCTCCTGAATGAGCTGTTTTTTCAGAAAACTGTACTTTTCCTTTCTATGTTACAGCTCAGTGGAATCAACACACTGGGAGAAAACATTGCTGATAACGGGGGTGTGAGACAAGCATACAAGGTAAGAAATCCAGTTTTCTATCTCAGCTGAAACTGTCAGAGATTAGGAAAATTGGTTCAGAGCCTTTGAAGAAGAACCACAGTTTCTAGGTGGGGGACACGACCAGAGCTACTGACCCATCAAGGCAGGGTTGAAACTACTGGCTAGTTGTGGTATTTCTTTCATCCTGTTAATCCTGTCAGGCTACATATTACCTGTTCCTAGTGCACTCTTTCTCATTTTTTCCTTTGTGAATAAAGAATGTGTAGAATGAAAACATTCCCTGAATCCCACTTGGACCATCACCTGACTGAAATGCTGATACCCAGCATCCATCTGCCCCTGGCTGTCTTTTTCACCAGCTTTTTCATGCCAGGAAGGAGGGGCAGAATGGCTTTCTTCTGCCCCATAAACGTGAAACACTTTGCTGTTCAACTTGCACAGGTATCCAAAGATGTCAGGGGCATCTGGGCTCCTTGTGCTCAGCCTTGCACAGGAGCTTGGGTGCTTTTTGGCTCTCCTTCCACTCTCTTCCTGAAGCAGATACTGGACTCTCCAGACTGGCCAGCTTTCAGACTGACAGCCACAGAGACAGGTTCTGTTTGTGAGCGTGGTTTGGAAGAGAGCAGCTTCTCCATCACTTGTTATTCACAAAGCTGATGGTTGCAAACCTAACAACATGATCCTCCCTCTCTTCCCTGAACACCGTGACGACTGAAAGCTGTCACGGCTCAACAAAGAGCCCGCTGGATGCACAACTCACACTCCAAGTTACCAGCACAGCTTCTGCAAGGAAAGCCCTCAGCAACCTCCTTCACTGGAAATGAACACGTTTGAGGACAAAGACAATATTAATGGGAGTTTGAAGAATGACCTGGAAGCCTAAAAGAGGCTTTTTAGATTAGTCTGATCTTCAGTTACTGGAACATTTGTGCCAAGTGCAAAGCCGTGAAAGGGGATACTCCTTCTGAAAGGAATGGGAGTAGCCAGAGTAAAATCAGGTCAGAAGTATTAAAAATTATCAGGACCTCATATGAATAGTGAAAAAGGTCCAGAAGGAATGTGGAGAGGTTTGTAGTCCATGCCCTCTCCAGCAGGTGGAATGAACCCTTTCTGTGTCCTGCAGACACCCCACAGGAGCCGTCCCGCTGCCTCCTTGCACCCTCCGGTGTCGCTTCCCACAGTGCAGACAGAGCAATCCGCTCCTTGCTCCTTTCTTTCCTGTGACCTTTTACATATTTGAAGACTTACATGCTTCAAGGCCCAGACTTCTCTTCTTTAGACTAAACAAACCCAATTCTTTCAATCTTTCCTCATAGGTCATGTTTGCTAGACCTCTGCTTGTTCTTGCTGCTTTCTTCTGGACTGTCTCCAGTTGGTCCACATCTTTCTTGAAGGGCAGTGCCCAAAACTGGACAGAGCGCTCCAGCTGAGCCCTACCCAGTGCCAAGTGGAGTAGAAGGATTACTTCATGGATCTCACATAAGCCCCTCCTGTTTATACATCCCTGTAGGACACTTGCCTTTTTTGCAGAGCTCTGGCGCTGTTGGCTCTCGCTCCGCTGTTATCCGCTGAAACTTCCAGAGCCTTTTCCATGGACCTGCTATCTGCTCATTCCTCAGCTGCACTTGGGCAGTTGACTGGCGTTCCTCGGGCGGTACCTTGGCCCTGAACCTCAGGCAGAACATTTCTGCAGCATCTTTCATCAGCAGTGGCACACGAACAGCACATTGCTCGCCACACGTCTCCACAGAAAACACGAAAGCAGCTGTTCTTACCGTGGAAAGGTTTTAAAGTCTTCTGCAACTCGCTTAGAAAACCCAACCCAACAAAACCACAATGGGAAAAATCTCCTCTTCAAAATGCAGCATTGGATAATGGATATCACACTACTGAGAAATGGCCCTGTCATCCTGTGCTTCAAGGTGGCACATGTGGGATGGATGGCCAAGGAGTCCATGATTAATTATGTCAGAGAACCCGTGTTCCTCCTTGTCATCATTTCATTCTGATTGTCTGGGCTGGAAATTTTAACATTTCTGTGCACTTCATTCTACAGGCCTATGAAAACTATGTGAGAAAGCACGGAAAAGAAAAACTTCTTCCTGGTCTCGACATGAACCACAAGCAGCTGTTTTTCCTGAACTTTGCACAGGTATCCGTTCCTTCCTTCCTGATGGCTCTGCAAATCACCTAAGCTTACCACTGAGTCAGGCAGGGCAGGCTGACTTCCATGGCCTTACTGAGAGCTGGCAGAGCTGAGCAGTGCTCACTGCAAAGAAGTGAGAAAGTCTCCTCAGGTGATTTTTATCTTCCCTCCTAAGTCTGGCAGAGAGCTTCTTGTGCCCAAGTGTTTCTGTCTGAGGACAACAACACACTTTTTTAAACAAAATACACCTTTTTTTCTCTATGTTCTCATGTGTCTCTTGCTGGGCAGTCTTCGGGCTGACAGTGCTTCTCCCTGTTCCTGTGCAGGTGTGGTGTGGAACGTACAGACCAGAATATGCCGTCAACTCCATCAAGACAGACGTGCACAGCCCGGGCAAATTCAGGTGAGCACCCCCAGCCTCAGTGCCACTGCCAGCACACCCCAGTTCTGCTGTGCCCTGCAAGGACCCTGCACACCCCAGCTCTTTGCTGTGCCCTGCAAGGACCCCGTCCAGAGGCTGGGCTGCGCCTCCCAGGGCAGGTTTAACACACACAGCCACAGGCAGAGCACACTGAAGGTGGTTAAGAGGAGACACCCAGACTGCCCCTCTCCCTGCAGGAAATGTGGCTGCTCAGGGTGGAAGCCTTTGGGCCAGACCAGCACCTTTTCTTTTATCTGAAGTCAGAGCAGCCTGTTCATCAGCAGATAACAGGGTTTGTGCTCTGACAGACCTGTCTGGTGAAATGCCACGGGCTCAGGAACAGTGCAGCCAGCACAGCATCTGCTGGCTCGGGAAGGCTGAGTCATCTCCAGGCTTCACGTCCACAATGGCCGAGTTCTCTCCCAATACAATCCACTACATTAATTCCAGTATCTTTCTTTCAACGGCTTTTCAGCAAAGAATTATCTTGTTTATCCCACATACTCAAACATTTAGTGAAAGCAGCGACTGTTCCCTCAGTGCTCCTTGCCTGGCTCTCAGTGTGGGTGGTTTGTGCTCTCTGGGATCTTTCCCAGGGGCAGTTTGTGCCCTCCAATCCCTCCTGTCTGGTCCCTGTGCTAACCAGGGGGCTCTGCAGAGCCTCCCTGCAGATCTGACCTGGAACAGGACAAGGCCTTTGGAGTTCCCCAGCTCAGCATCTCTGTGTAACTGTGTCTGTGTGTACCTTGGACATCACACTGTGCTGTGCTCTCTGTACCTTGGGAGGAAAGGCTGTAAACTCTGTTTGGAGTGACACGAGTGTTAATGAGAAACCATAAACACTTTCAGAATGTGAAGTCATTTTCAGGATGAGGCCTCACAAGAGCTCTAAAACAAAAGTGTTTCAGTACACAAGACCTACCCACAAAATTAATGCCTAATGACATACTACTGAAGTGTCCCCAATACTCCCAGTCTGTCTTTTTTAATTATTATTCGGGGTAGGATGGGTCTTTTAACACCTGCTAAACTGACTGCAGGCTGTTTCTCCTTCCAGGCAGGACAGGCAGCTCTTCATAAAACTTGTTAATTGCATAGTACAACTTTAGTTAATGGGTTCACAACTGGACAGGGAGAAGGTTTGTTCCAGTAGGAAAATCAGGAGTTAACAGAAAGATGCCTTTGATCAGGTAATCATCAAAAGCAGGTGGAAGATAATGTACCTGAGTGTTATTAAAACACAGCCCGCACAATCAGAGCCCCTGACCTGTATCTGCTCAGGTACCAAATCCCTGTAGTTCTGGGGATATCAGCAAATGAAGCAGGACTCTTGTCCCACTGCTGTTTTATGTAAGTAGAATTTTAGTACACCCCAAATACTTTTTGCTGTGTTTTGGCACAGTCCTGTTTTGGCAGTTGCAGCCCTTCCAGGCAGTGAAGCACAGCTTCACCAAAATGCATGGCTTTGATAATCCTGTTTCTGTGCCACCCCTGTTCACTGCTGGCTCCCAGGATCAGGGAGCAAGAGTCACTCTTGGCCCTGCAGAGACAAATGGGTGCTGAACTTCACCTCAGCCTCTGCGGGCACTTTCTGCTTCTGTCCAGTCTAATGGTTAAGATTATCCACAGACCAACCACAAATCACTCAAACAGTTCCTTAAACAACTCCTGGTCCACAATCATTGTCCACCAGTATCCATATACGACACTAAAGCTGAAATTATTGTCCTCCACGGGTATGTGCTGCCATATTCCCATTCCTGAAGGAACGAGCAGCTCTTAGCACATCTATTCACACATGTTCACAATTACACATATCAAACAGCCTTAGCTGGAATGGCCTCGTGTTCACTTGAAGGCCGCTGTTTGTACGAGTCTTTTTGCCAGGAAACTCATTCACTGGAACATCTGTGGACAGTGCCCAGAGAAGCAGGAGGATCTCAGCTAAATCTTGCCTGGTGTCAACATGTAAATGAACATTCACTGACAAGTTACACCACAGCCCTCGACCTCAGGGTCTTGTTTTCCCTTCACCGAGGAACTTGTCAGCAAAGCGTAGCTGGAAAAATCTTCAGTGAAAACTATGGAAAAGCAAAAAACCTCTTCCAGGTGGAACAAACGGGCTGTGAGGAAGGGACAGGGCCTGTGTTTTGGGGGTTGCAGTAAGGGCCATACAAACTGGAAAGAGAAAACAGAGCCACTGCTTGAGGGGAAATGAAGCGCCAGGGCTCAGCAATAGGGGCGTTCCCCACTGGGGTGAGCTGACACACACTGAGGCAAACAAACCGAATTACAAAATACGGGTCGTGGTGTTTGTTTCAAACAAAGGCAAGGAGCAACGACAAGCTGTTGTTTTGTTCTGTAGGGTCCTTGGATCACTGCAGAACTCTCCAGAGTTCTCTGAAGCCTTTTCCTGCACCACGAAAGACAACATGGATCCTCCTAGGAAGTGCCGCGTTTGGTGACAGACTGCAAACCTCCCACCCCGAGGAGCTTGCCAGGAAAAGAGACACTGTCAGCTAATTCTGAGAAGGGGAGGAGGGAAGAAAACCGAGGGGAATATGCTAGAGTAGTCACTGTAATTGTTGGTAAACATGCAAACCCCAAATCATCACCCAGCAGAGCATCCCAGGAGGACTAAGGCAGCCCCAGGCTGCTGCGGCTGACTGGCTGCCTCTCCCCCACGGAACCTGTAGGATCCAACTCACTGGCCATGCACAGCAACATTCACTGCAGTTTAACCCTGCTCCCCACAGCCAGGGGCTTTGGGGATTCATTCCGAGATGTCAGAGGATAACAGGAGATCTCCCACCGGTCAGCGAGAGCACAGTTCTGGCCAGGGAGGAGGGAAGTGCTCAGAAACACACGGCTTTAGCCACCATAATATGACAGAGAAACTGCAGTTTATATCCCACTGTCACACCTTGTCCCTCTGCCGTTACGGGAAATCTGCTCTACCAAATGTTTTCATCTTTACTTGAAACCATTTATAAGAGAGGAGTCCAAAGACCTGCTGTACTTAAATAACTTCTCACTAATTACTCCAGCGTGTATTACCTGATGGCACTATTTACAACAGTTTATTTACTGCTTTCCAGCCCAACTGAAATTGTAGGTAATCTAATTTTCAAACCTATAATCTGTAAGATTGCGATCAAAGACCCTTTCACAGTTTTCTAAGTTTTTTCTTGCTTTCTCTGAAGTTGCTCTTTTTTAAAGTTTCTAGTAATGTATAAATCATAGTTTTTATATTTAAATCTGAGCTACACTTTTGACTTGAAGTATTGTAATATATTTTATCAGTGGCTGCATAGAACTGGGAAATTGGAGTAAAGCATGGTACTGGGCAATAAGATAAAGCCTACAGAGCTGAGTCCTCCAACAGAGCGCACTGATGTTGGAGCTTTCAGGCTGATTTCTCAGTGCTTAGGGTCTGATCCTGCACGTAACTTGTACATGTTCTGGCTGATGCCAGTCCTCACACCTGGAAAGCTGCACAGCTGATTGCAAGAGGCAGGAGGAGCTTTAAGTAAGAGGGTAAAAGGCTTTAAATCTGCAATGATATGTATTAAACATCCTCATGCAGATTGCAAAGGAACTTACTGCTTTGTGTATCAAAGCAAACACATTTCCAAACTGAGTATCAGATACCTCAGATGACTGCTACAATAGGTCTATTTAAAAACCTATGTCCTTTTAGCTTTCTGAGTTCGTCATCTGATCAAAACATTTTGATAATAAACTGAAATTATGAGCCAAATGCAAGTGTGTGTTCTTTACAGGAAATAGCAATAAAACAAAATTCTCTGCAAATAAGTGTCTGCACTGGCCCCTGAGCCCCACAGCTCAATAGAGGGAGATTCCATTCCCAGGATCCAGCTCACGGCCACCCACCCTGCAATCAGTTCTGTGGCCACTCGGGCACACGCTGGGCTTGTTGGGGTGCCCCGAGCAGGGCCAGGAGCTGCACTGGATGGTCCCTGGGGGTCCCTTCCAGCTGGGACCCTCTGGGATCCTCCCTTACTCTGCGATCCTCTGACCTGAACAGGCCCCAGGATCCGTGCCAGGGTATCAGGGCAGGAATTGAAGAACCAGGCTGGGATCCATCCCAGGGGATCAGGGCAGGGATTGAGAGGCAGGCTGGGATCCGTCCCAGGGGATGAGGGCAGGGATTGAGAACCAGGCTGGGATCTGTCCCAGGGGATCAGGGCAGGGATTGAGAACCAGGCTGGGATCCGTCCCAGGGGATCAGGGCAGGGATTGAGAGGCAGGCTGGGATCCGTCCCAGGGGATCAGGGCAGGGATTGAGAACCAGGCTGGGATCCGTCCAGGGGATCAGGGCAGGGATTGAGAACCAGGCTGGGATCCGTCCCAGGGGATCAGGGCAGGGATTGAGAGGCAGGCTGGGATCCGTCCCAGGGGATCAGGGAAGGAATTGAAGAACCAGGCTGGGATCCGTCCCAGGGGATCAGGGCAGGGATTGAGAGGCAGGCTGGGATCCGTCCCAGGGGATCAGGGCAGGGATTGAGAGGCAGGCTGGTCCCTGCACACCTGAAGGAATTCCCTCACGTTACTGTAGGGCCCGGGAGAGATCAGTTCCCTGCCCTGAGGGCTGATGGCCCATTACGGGGCAGGATTAGAGAATTCCAGACACACTACCAGTAACAAAGGGTAACGACGCAGGGCTCGTACCTGAGGCGGCTCCGCGGCAGGTCCAGGCGAACATGGCTCGGGTGAACCCATCCTCCGGGCGGCCGAGCCCGGCCGGGCTCACCCCGGGCAGCCCGAGCTGGAACACGGCCCGAGGGCGGCTCTGAGGGCCCGGGGGCTCCTGCCGGGTTCAGGGGCTGAGGGACCTCGGGACAACGATCCCACCGCGGCCCCGCCCTTCCAGAACATTCCCTGGCTGCCCTCAGTGCCCCACCCTTCCACTACATTCTCTGGCCCCGCCCTTCCAGAACATTCCCTGCCCTCAGCCCCCGCCCCTTCCAGAACACTCTCTGGCCCCGCCCTTCCAGAACATTCCCTGCCCTCAGCCCCTGCCCCTTCCAGAACATTCCCTGCCCTCAGCCCCCGCCCCTTCCAGAACATTCTGTGCCGCTGGGCAAACCTGGCACCCAGCTCTGCAGCAACAGCAACTCCAACATTCCCGCTTGGCTTTTGGAGATGAAACAAGGAATAATAAATTAAGCACTAAAGATCATCTTAGATCACAGAAAACATCATCCTACTATCAGGAAAGAAAATAGGTTTGGAAAAGGTGCCCACCCTAAAGGTGTACAGGGGTCTTTGCTCCTGGAGAACTGGACCTCAGGGATGGGATAGAGCTCATTAGGGACAGCTCGTTATTCCCCCAAGCCATCCCCCTGTAACAATATTGTCATGTCCTACAGCCCAACACGGTGACAAACACTGAAGCTGTGGCCTCACTTCAACAGCGTAGCACCAGAGCTCTGCAAGAAATCTGAATACACGTGGTTTTCTTCTCATCACTCACCAGCATCCGAGAGAAAAAACCCAGCACCCAAACACTCACTTTGTTTTTCAAGAATTAAAGCCCCCAAACCTTTTGCTGCCGCCCTGACAGCCCTGCACGTGTGGGGAGCTTCGCTGACCAGCCGCTCCAGTGGGCTGTCCGAGGGTGGTTCCAAAAGGTCACCTTGCAGAGCACTCCGTGGGCTTCCAAGAGCGTGGGGGATGCATAATTTCTTGGAATAATCCTCTTTTTATTACTCCACAAAACTGGCAGGAACTTTCCCTTTGTACACAGCAAGTCAGCCTGACAATACTGAAGCCAGCCTAGAAAGTTATTTTGTTTTGCTCTGCCAAATCAGATCTTTCTGCTCTCAAAAATCAGGTAAAGCTAAACCAGATTGTAGAGTTTACATTTCAGCTCTGTAACATTTTAATTGGAAACATTTGATTTCCAGTGTTGTGAGACACCCAAAGAGCCACTGGGGCCAACGGGATCTTTCAGAACGTTTCCCTGCAGGCCTGGTAAATGAACTGAGATGTGAAAACAGGGACATGGTTTCTATGGAGTCTCTGCTGGCCCTGTGTCAGTCAGAGCTGGGCTCAGTCTGGGTGGGCTCAGTCTTAGGAACCCAGGAATTGGTCCTGAAAAGGAGATATGAGGTGTCTGCTCACACAGCCCACCTGGACAGGGAGCTGGGAGGGATGTTCTCACCTGGCAGTGACTGACAGTGATGCTGGAGGTCCTCACCTGCTGCAGGGACTGGGAATCTCCAGCTCTTCAAGAGACTGCAGGGTTTACCCCCTCTTTCAGGACACCCTCAGTTCATCCACAGGTGAAGCAACTTGGTGTTGAGTCAATTCCCAAAGGGAATGTCACACTTGAGTTCTGCTGCTGAGGCTGCTGGAGTGGCCAAGGAATGTTCAGGGCTGCACTACAGTCAAATATGTTTGTGTTTCCATTCCTAAAGGACAACAGACAGTGCCCACAGATGGAGACAGGATGTCTGACTGATGTGCCTTCCTCACATTCTCAAAATTATACAAATTGTGTAAGCAGGAGCCAAAAAAATAGTTTCTCTCTCTGTTTAACCCCATCAGGGGTCATGAAGGTTTTTTTCACATTAACTTAAACATACATCTTGCTGGGATCTCCCAGACATGCCTCCCACAGTCAGTTCTCTGCTTTAACTGGGGATTGAATTATTAATGATTTTGTCTTCTGAGAGCTGCAGCTCTTCAGTGTAAAACCCTTCCTGCTCAAAGCTCAGGGCTGTCTGTGAAAATGCAGCAGCTCAGATCATCTGACAATTATTTCTGATTTGAATGGCAAAGTCGCTGGAAGTTCTCAAGGCACGTTATCCATCAGGGGAATATAATTATCTCCAACTATAATTAAGAAAGACAAACCCTCCAAGTACAAGACAGTCAGGGGGCCAGAGTGAGGCTGAGCCATGACATGCACCCTCAGCTGTACAACAGCCCTCCCAACCCTAAAAAAGCCTGAGGTTTTCTGGTCGAAGGACATACATATTTGTTTCATAACAATAGATTCCAATAGATTTTCCCCACAATAAGGCTAAAAATACTTCCCCAGGCCCCACGAGAAATTAACCCTTGCCTGTTTCTAGCAAGCTGGAAGCTCCTTAGCTATTTTAAAAGTTTGCTACTGAGCAGGCAGGCAGGTGTCCACCTATACAGGACTCCAAAACCACTCACCCCATTACAAACCGTTTGGAAACTGGGAAATTGGTTTGGTGACTCTTCCTGGAACTCTAATTAGCATTTGAAACGCTGTGGATAAGAAGAGTACACCATGTTTACAGTGTTGATATTAAAAATAACTCATTTTATGCTTGTTTTAGTCATTAGAAATCTCAGTTGAACTTCCAGGTTCTTCTAATCAACCTCACTGTAAATTCTTCTGTCCTGTAAGACAAAGCAAATAGCGTCTGAAAGGTGGCAGTGCCAAGCAAGGGAAGCAGAGGCGGTGTGTGACACGTGCCAGTCACTTACTGCCATCAGGAGAAGACAATGTAAACCATGAGGGCACATCCCAGGATCCAGCCAACTGCCAGGAGCACAGGCACAACCAGGCGGGACAGCGGGGCTGGGGCTGCAAGAGAAGACAGGGACAAGCTGTGTGACAGAAAGGCAGGCAATTATCCCAACACATCCAGGATTGTCCCAGCGTGCCTGGACCTGCAGGAAGGGGACACTGAATCCCCATGCTGGCAGTGCCTGCACTGAGGGGACACTGTATACAAATACATTTCTGTACAACATCAGAATTCTAAAGACCCTTCTATCAGCTTCCTGCAAATAGCAGTCTCTTGCCAGAAAGCAGAATTCTATTACTTACCAACATTTTACAACCTCTTGGAGCACATCTCTCTGCAGTTAAGAGATTTCCAGGTTTTTGAAGGGATTAATAAATTATGTAAAACTATTCACAGCACCTTGCACAGTTCAGATCAAGCAGGCAGATTTAGAGGGATCCTTAATAATTTAAGGATTGCCACATTGCTCTTTTAAAGCTGTGCACAAGAAACCTCTCTCCATGACACTGCACGGTGTCTCTGACAGAGGGAGAGAGCACAGAGAGAAAATCTGCATATGCTGCCAGGAAAATATTAAACAGATAAAGAACCACAACAGCAAAGATAAAATCCTGCTCTGAAACTGGGAGTCATTTTGCCTGGGAGATAAGTCTTCGGAAGCTGTATTAGAGATGTATTAGAGATGTATTAAAAAGTTCCTTTAACCAGTGTTACCTGAGTACCTGTGCACAGCAAACACCACAGATACACTCACAGCTGTAAGTTTAAGTGAAGTAAATTAAAAATGACAATAGATACAGAATACATTTTTATAAGCTGCCTTTTCTCCTTGGAGACAGTGAGCTCTGCTTACAATGGAAAGCTCATTATTAAAATTTCATTTTGCTCTGTCACTCAAGCTTTGTGGGGTTAAAATCTGAATTATTCTACGTTCACCTAGAACTGCGCTCAGAGCTCAGCTACACGGAGACATCAAAAATGCTGTCAAACATATCTCATTTTACACAGCTCTGTTCTATTGTGTTCACTAACCTGAAATTACAGCTACAAAACACTAAAGAAAAAACCGGTGGGATTCAGAAATACAGGAGGAAGACAAGCTACTTTTAACTGTTAATAGAATTAGCTTTTAAACTGGTAACTGTTACTGAAAAGTAAAATACATAGTGTTTCAACAAGACCACAAGTAGCTGAGTATTTTCACACTCCATTGCTCAGATTATTCATTTTAATCCATTGTTACATTCACATCTCTCGGTGCATCTTACCTGGTTCTGCCATTCCCCCTCTGCTGGTTTAGTGGCAGGTTTGCCTCTGCAGTTGTTCTGGGAGCCTCGGGATGCTTTAAATAGACGGGTATTTGGAATGTGCTGCAGCTGCCTGGTCCCTGGTGCCAGGCTTGGGCTACGTGCAGCCAATTGTCTAAAAAGGCAGCAATTCAGGGCATTTGGGCTCACCTCTGCCTGCTCCTCCAGCTGCACATCTGGAACAAAGGGGGCTCAGTTTTTGAAGGGGGAGAGGAGCGAGGGTGACAGGTGCTTTGTGGACTCTTCATAGCCATGAAACACCCCATGGGAGGTTCAGAGAATATTTATGACCATCCACACATTTAGAGCGTGACAGGGACCTGGTTTGTTCTTAATCCCCCACATCTTCAATCATCCCTCTCCTGTCGACACCCAAGCCAAGCCCTGCTCAGGATACTTCTGTAGTTCTCAGTTCTTTCCTAAGCCCCACTAGGACTCTCATTCTGCACAAAGCACATTAAGCTCTTGTCCCTGAATGAGTACAGGGTGCAACCACAGGTTTCTGCCATCCCTGTGGGAAGTGGGCAACAAAACTCCAGGAAGGAATATTCCTAAAACAACCTGAGAATTATTTTGTCCTAAACAGGATAAATAATTGCAAACTGTCCCTAATTCAAAGGAGAAAAACCGTGGAGACAAGTGCCAGATGTGAGCCAAAAGCACAAACTGCACAGCAGGTCCCGTCACAGCAAAGGGGGAAGATCCCTCAGAGCCATCCTGGGTTTGACCAATTAGCAGGAACAAACACTCCAAGTGCTGTGGAGAAGTGAACCCGTGTGCAGGACACTCAGAGGAACATCACACAAGCTCTGATCCAAAGGCTTTCCCTCAGGAATGGGAGGAGACCTTCTCTGCCATTCTCCAAGTTTATACAGAGTCCCATCTCAGAACTGTGCCTGGAGATGAAATGGAACAGGGATCCTTCCCGTGCTTCTGAACTGGAAAAGGACAGAGCTGGCTGCTCCAAAGCCACTCCAGGTAACAGGTGCACAGGAAGATTTCGAGAGATCTAATCTGGATGTTCATATAGTTGAGAGGAATTTCTTGTGGGCTCCCAGAAGACAGGACAGTGCTTGGAAACACATTCAGTAGATCTAAAAGAGTTGATCTCTTTCTTATCTGCTTGTTGATTAAAAACTAAATACTTTACACTAAAAAAAATCAATTATCACCTTTATTCAGAGTTGCTTCCCCTCATACAATGGCTGTGGGATCACATCTTCCTTGGAGCCTCTATAACCAGATTGAAGAACAGCAATTAAGCCAAAGCCAGATTCTACAGGACCAGGTGGAAAAAATCCTGGCTTTTCATACCAACACAGTCTAACTTGTCCTAAAGCAAGTTTATAACTCAAGTATTTAATTTTGAAAGGGCCAGAACTGGTTATAAGGGAAGTTCAATGCCAGTCCCTCCCAAGGAAGGGGGT
This sequence comes from Empidonax traillii, assembly GCF_003031625.1. NCBI lineage: Eukaryota > Metazoa > Chordata > Aves > Passeriformes > Tyrannidae > Empidonax > Empidonax traillii. The sequence continues at coordinate 940,373 of NW_020955637.1, read as the reverse complement.
GTTCCTGACAGGGGAACTGCTCTGCAGGGCTCCCTTGGCAGTCCCTGCCCACTCTGGGGCAGAGCAGGAGGGGCAGGGACCTGTCCAGGCTACACCTACAAAACAGGGAGGGGCAGCCTTCAAACATCCCCAGGGAATGCAATTCAATGGCTGGTTATTTTTACTGGAATAGTACTTTTGTCCAAGATGCAGAGTGGGAACTGTGGGCCCCAGGCTGCCATGATCGTGTCCATCTGCAGAGAACTTTCCTCTGCACTGTCCAAGAACAAAGAGTGGCAGTGGAATGATGAGAGTCTCAGGAACACTCTGACATCCACAGAGGGGGAGCAGCACTGAGCTCTGGCCACACTGTGCTGAGCAGTTGTTTCACATCAGAGACAAATTCAGCCCTGTAGAGATGGTTTATTGCACACTATAAACAGTCCCTGGGCTTAGGAGCCTGGCGGGAATTCGAAGATGATCATTCCAGAACAAGAACTGAAGCCAAGGCATGTCACCTAAGGAAGTTTTCATCAATGGCACACAATCCCAGACTGCTTTGGGTTGGAAGGACTTTAAAGCCCATGCAGTCCCACCCCTGCCATGGGCAGGGACACCTTCCACTGGCCCAGGCTGCTCCAAGCCCTGTCCAGCCTGGCCTCGCTATACCTTGATGTCTCTGCTGCTTTCTGCCATTTCTCTGCGTTTTCAAGCAAGACAGTTCTCCTCCAAAACTGCTTGTCTTTCCCCACACACCACATAGGGAAGGTGATTTCCTGACTGCTTACCCAAAATAAAACTCAGGGCTATATAAAGCACTTTGTTATGCCGTGCACAGTCCAGCCCATCACAACATGCTGAGACACAAGAACAAACTGTGAGCTCTGCTGTCTTGGGCTGGCTTTGTTAGAGAGCAAATCTTTCTGGACAAGATCCAATTTGTTGCAAAAAGAAATATGGCTCTGTGCAATAAATTTATTGGGAACACCATCTCTGATACAATGACTTCCTTGGCTGCACAGCTGTTCCCATAAGAATCCTATCTGCTTTGGTTCTGCTAATTATATATATCCATCTGATCTCATGGAAATAATTTCCACCAGGAACCCTGTATTCCTGACAAGGCCATCTGACCTTCAGGGGTTGGGATCCTTCCAGGCCCAGTTGCCACAAGCAAGGGCAGTGAGTGAGTGCTGCTCCCCCAGCTTTGGGCACTGCTCCCCCAGCTGAGCTGCACACACAGCCCAGAGCAGGGCCTGAAGCACAGAGAACTTGTAACTGCAGCAGAGTAACAATATAGACATTATCTTAAACAACACATCTTCTGATTAGAACTGAGCAATAAACTGCAGACTTCAATCCTACAATAGAGCTCAGTCCAATAGCCCCCCCCCCAAAAAAAATATATCGCAGGGGGACAGTTTCAAAATATAAAAAAACAAGGAGAGGACACAAGGCTTAAGAAAAAACTCAGAATGATCCGTGGCAAAACACATCTACTGCTTTGCTGCTGAACAACAATACACAAGAAAAACAATTCCCTCATTTCTATTTGTGTTTCAAATTACGTGATGATTTCTGTATGTTCTTCCCCCTGAGTTAGTGCTGGGACACTGAGACACTCAATGTCCAGAGTTAGATGGGCAGCTGGCTTTAGGAATTAGATCTCTCCTTTAGCCTCCAGCTCACTGAGGTGCTCAGAGTGGTCTCACTTAGGGACCCTTTGGAGCAGCCTCCTTGACTCCATTTCCATTACCTGCTCAAGGCTGGGAATCGCTTCAGATGCTTTAAATGTGAATGTTTAAATGCTTTCTGTGAATTAGGGCCAAAGTCAGGAGAGAACTGAGGGAGGCAGCAGGGCTGCCAGGCCTCCCAGGAGAGCAGCAACTTCAGGGGGAAAAACCAGTGCTGATGTTTTAGAAAATATTCCATTCTCTTCTTTGGAACCACGGGGACTCTGCCAGCAGGACAAACACCTGGCCCAGCTGGATTCCTTGGCTGGCAGGTCTGGATGGCAGCGCTCACAAAGTCCTGCTCTGGGCAGCACAAAAACCCTCTGGGGGTGTCTGAAGGATCTCTAAAGGATCCCCCAGCACCCCACTGAGAGGCAGAACTTCCCTTCTGTGCCAGAGCCAGGGTTCCACGTGGAATGCTGGGAACACAGCTGAGAGAACAGTACCAACTGCATGGAAACAACCCCATGGAGGCATTTCCTGGGCTCTCTCTGCTGGATCCCTGGGATTCAGTGCCTGATGTTTGGGAAGGAAGTGTCAGAACCTCACCGACACTCCACCCACTTTGCAAAGCCAGTTGGCCATTTTTAGTGTCAAAACAGCCAGTATGGTGAGAGCACATCCCCATCTTCTTCATTTCACCAGCACCCAGACATTAAATACCAGAAAGCTGAATTTCTGTCCTTGTTACTGTACCTGTAATCCCAGAAATCTGCCCCCAGTGCAGCAGGCTGGCAAAGGAAGGCTTTGTTTTACACATTCTATCCATATAAATAGCTGCAGGCTAAACTGCTGTAGAGGACACCAGGGGCACAGACCAACTCATCTTCACAAAGGGAATGCTCCAAGTAATAAAATCTTTACAGCTTTGTAATATTGGTATTAATTTTTAAATCACATTTCTTTCCTTCAGCTGAGCTTTTTCCTTACCCCTGATTTACTAGCAAATCAAGAGCCACATTTATATGCCTTGAATTGTCTTATGACTTTGCCATACTCTCCTGTGACATGCAGACTAACATGTGAGACTACCAGATTTTTGCTTTCAAGAAATAGGTTTATGTGTGGAAAACTTGTCTAATGAAATGCATTTTATTAGTCCCCAGTCTTAGCATTTGAAAGCTCCCTTAGAAATTGCCAGGCACTACTTCTACTCACATTTACATCATGAAAATAACGGCTGAGTTATTTGATAACTGTGCAACTGAAGACCTGAAAAAAATCCACGTATTAAGCTACTAAATATTTAATTCCACAGGCTGCTTCCCAGGGCTTGGGGTCTGCACGTCATTTGTCTTGGCAGAGAGGAATATCATTCACTGAATGCTGAGACACCTGCTAAAAAATAGCCACAAATATGATGGAGAAACAGCTCTGTCGTGTCGACATCGACACGTACCATGGAATTGCTGGACTAGTTCCCCACTGGTGTCTAAAAATAATGGTAACAACGTGGGTCTGCCTTTGCACAGCGGCTGAGAGATGGCAAATCTTGCTGGCTGGCACAGGGGGAGCTGTGTGGAGGCACCTGCCCGACACAGAACCGTGGGCAGTCCAGCAGGGCACGAGCACAGGAGCCAAAGCATCTGCAACTGCACATCTGTGGAGCCAGAGCAGCTCTGGAGCCACATCCAACCAACCCAGCACCGCTCCCCGTGCCCTGAGCTGGGCTGGCACTGAACCCCCAGAGCTGCCCAGCCCAGGCACAGCCACAGGACAAGTTTGAGATTTCAAATAAAAACTTCCCCCATTTGTCCCTCTCCAGTGATCATTATTCTGGAAGGACAGCCAGGCCACCACACCCCACAAATCCCCAGGCACTCATGATCTGAGAACTGGCAGCTTTCTGGAGGATGTGTGGGGTGATTTATACATCACTGCAAGCAGTTGGTGTGGCCTTTACTGTCACAGCTGAAGGAAAATCAGCATTTTCTTCAGAATTTACAGGCATTTAGAGTGCCACTTGGATTTGCACTGAATCCCAACTTCTGGACCAAGTTAAAAGCCAAGGCTTACCCTGCTGCACTTGTGCTGGGAGAGGACAAGCTCCCTGCAGAGGGTGGCTGAGCTGGGGAGGCCACAGAGCAGGAGCAACATGGGACACTCCAACAAGGATTTCACCAGGATGCCCCAGCCAGAGCCGGGCACAGAGATGGGAACAGCTGGATATTGGATCACACTTTTGGTTGGTCCTTTGTTCTTGTTCCTGAAAAACAAGGCACTGAACTGCTCAGCTGGGATGTGTGCCCCAGTTCTTGGTCCAGCCCTAAATTTCCTGGTTGAAAACAACTCAGGCTGAAGATGCTGCATTCCCAAACAGCCCCTGGCCTGTGTGATTTCAGCTCATGGGCTGGACAAAGCCAGTCATGGGCAGAAAACATCTTTATTTGATCTTCCTGTGTCCTCTGAAAGAATATCGGCTCGTGCCAGCAAGGAACACATTGGGAAAACACAAACTGGCTAAGGGAAAAAGATGTTCATTACCATAAGTTGTGAAAGACTCTCTAAAATACCCTGTTTATCTGAGACTGAACTCATTTACTGCTCGATGGGCCCGTTCCACTTGACCACAAACACTGGATAAAATGGAGCAAGACGATTTCAAAGTCCTCTTATGAACAAAAGAAAGCATTTCTTAAAATCTTTCAGTCTACATTTTCATAAATTCACGGAATGGTAAAGGTTGGAAAAGACCTTTAAGACCATCAAGTCCAACCACCAGCCCAGCACTACCATGCATGAGAAAACTGCAGCTGAGCTGGCTGTGAGCCAGCCCTGCAATCTGTGCCCTCCAGTGCCCACTGCAAACTGCACCTTCCCCTGCAGAAATACCCACAGGTACCCCGCCCTCCTCTGCCCCTGCCAGCACTCCCTGTTCCTAAAAGCTGGGAGAAGCAAGGCTGGGACAAGCTCCAAGCACAGGATGAAACAACCTGTGATAAATCACAGCCACGCTCGGGGCAGCAGCCGCCCCAGAGTGTCCCAGAAGGACTCAGCTCTGGGCACACACACTGGAAGGGGCAGAGAGCTCTGCCCTCTCCAAACTCACCACTCCAGGGGCCACTGGAGCCCTGTGACCTCAGTGCCAGAGTGTCACTGTGCTCTGAGGGCACTCGGACAGCCACTCCAGACATCTCCTCCCTGCCCTCCCAGCTGACTCTGGCACCAGCTTCCCTGATCCTGTACCTCCATGGGGATGGTCCAGATACCTGAGGGACAACATGAGAAGGATCTTTGTTCCTTTCCTTTTCTAGAGCTTAAATATTCCTTTTTAGAATGAACTCTCTGAGCTGGGGGAAAAACGCATTTTTAAAATTCCCATGACAAATCACTTAATTCAAAACAGCTTTGCAAACCTTGAAAAGTCATTAAGATATCACCAAGTTTCATCTGACCGGAATTAAAGTTCTCAAAGGCATTAAAAATGGACATTTTCACGCACAGATTAAAAAAATATCTGATTTGTAACAATAGAGGCAGCTTTAGGAGCGAGATATGGCTGCAAAGGTGTGTGAGGGAGAGCAGCTCCTCCACTGGTGCTACAGTTCCCTCTGGTGACAGCCAGAGCACACTCCTATTGCCGGGGAACAGGATGTTTCAGAGGCTGCTCTGCTGCACCAGTCCATGGGCACCGGGTCTGTGTGCACAGAAGAGCTGGGGGTTGGTTTTTTGAGGAGACAGTCTGGCTGCTGCTCAGCTCACACAGGGACAAGAGTTACAGGCAGGGCCAGGGATTTACTGCTTGTCTGGCATTCACTCTCCCTGCCTTTCTCATTCCTGTAGGCTCCTCACTGCAATGTATTTAGCCACAAACCAAGCTCCCAGCAGTGACAGGTTTTTTTCTTTTGGAAGCTGGTTCATGGAATGGGTTGGGTTGGGAGGCTCTGTGTGCACAAGCCCATCCAGTCCCACCCCCTACCGTGGGCAGGGACATCTCCCACTGTCCCGGGTTGCTCCAAGCCCAGCCTGGCCGTGGACACTCGCAGGGAGTGTTGCTGACTCCCAGGGGAGTGCTGAACAACGAACCAGCAGACTCTCAGTCTGATTAGCTGGGTCCACAGCCCTAAAGCTGGGCACTGCCACAGGCTGGGGCTGTTCCCTCAGCAGGAGCCACAAACCCAGCACACCCTCCCCTCCTGTGCCCAGGGCACACACAGCTCCAGGCACTTGTGGCTGCTCAGCCTGGACTGAGCTCTGGGGTCTCAGCACATCACCCAGCTCCTGCAGGAGAATCTCTCTGGAATCTCTCCTGCTCTGGCAGGGGTGGCTGCCAGCAGATGGCAATCCCTTCCCGCAGTCCTGGGCAGCCAGGCCACAGTCTGCCTCAGTGTTTAGAAAACAAGTCATCTGAATGATTAAAAAAAAATAAAACATTACATATTTCTACAGTTAATTATATCCCATAATGTTTCCATAGGAGAAATCAGTTTGTCCTGGATTTCTGGATGTAAACCTCTCCCCTTGGGATACAGAGTCTACAGACAGAAAATAAAGAGCCAGCTCTCCCTTCCTCTCTCTCCCACCTCAGTCACAGACACCAGAGAATAATTCATAATCACCACGTTGTGAGAAAAGATTGAACTGGGAAAAGAGCTCTTTCTGCAACAGCTCTGCCCTGGAAAACATTTCCATGATCCCCATTTCTGTTACACCACTTCTCTTAACCCCTCCCTGGTTTTTAGGGGTCAAGGAATAAATGACTGAACTCACCTGCATTTCCTCACAGAATCAGCGTGTTTTGCAACACACCCCAAAGGAGGTCACACGGGAAATTTCCCCAAAATTGGTGTTATTTTTGAGGGCAGATGGGTTTATAGAATCCTCATGCAAAATATAAAAGGTTAATAGTCGTTTTTGTAAACCCTTCCTTGCCCACAGAAACTCAGCACTTTATTACACCATCTTTAAGTTAATTGCTGCAAAATGCAGAAATCATTGGATCAGTAAAGGCTTTCCTCTGATTCAGTTTATTCTTGGTTCATTGAAATTAATCTGAAATAAGCTATCTTTAATCCCATAAAGAGCATGTTATCTTTTGTAAGGGCTTAAGTGCTTGAAGATTGTGTTGCAGTAACAGGGCAGGCAGAAAAGCCTGAAGGCTGGGGAAAAAAGATACCTTTGATGATTTTATAGGAGTATAATCTCTAAAAGTAGTCTTTTAATAAGTTATCTTGAATTTAAAGCAAAATCCATGGAGAGATGGCCTGTGGGCTGCATGGAGTGAGCGGGGTGTGACAGTCTGGGCTGGATCCTGGCAGATCATCAGCAAGAGCTCCAGGTTTGCTTGGGGTGCTCAGAATTATTCATTTCCTCCCACCTGAGCACCAACCTTTGCCAGTTCAGCAGGTGCTCTGAACTGCCATCGAGTCTTCCAGGTTGCAAAATCACCAAAAATACCTAAATCAGAGTATTCCACCTGTTCCCTGAACAGTTACAAACATCATCAACCACCAGCAACGCTTTGGAACGTCCTAAAACCCCAAAGAAGCACAAAATCCCTCGCTTTTCCTCTCCAGAGAAACTGGTGCTGCTGCTAACTGATTTGAGTGTATTCTGTGAATGTTGCTATTATCATTATTCAATACTTTCCTTCATGCAAAAGGAGAATTCTAAAATCCTGAGGCTTATTTTTGTGTGAGCATTCACATGGGAAGGAAATGGAGAAAACAGTTAAATTTCTAAAGAGCTCTGAATTTCTCAGACACTCCCTAAATGATTTTTCCCCCCAGGAGTTATTTCTGAACACGCAACGTGAAGTTTAAACGCTGTCAAATGCCAAAGGATGTTTTCTTCTAAATGAATGCTAATTAAATTAGTAGCAAAGGTAATTACACTGACTTTAAATTCTGGATGTATTGTGTGACATTCAAATGGAGACAATTAATGTGCAGTATCATGCCTTTCTATATTGATGTATTACCATACAATTCTTAATTGTGCAAAGTTATTAAATTAAGGTTCTATAATGTTGTGATTGTCCCCTTGGTGTCTCTTCTGCAGCTCCTGTGCCTTGAGCTGCTGCCTGTGGAGCTCCTGGTGCCAGGCCCTGCTGCCCCTGGCACAGGCAGGTGTCCCCATCCCACAGGTGACATTCCACTGTACAACATCTCCCTGAGGGACAACGAGGGCAGCACCAGCCCTGACCTTCAGACTCAGCCAAATCACGTCCCAGCCTCAAATGTGCCCACAGGGGTGGCAGTGCCAGCACACAAAGCCTACTTCAAACAGAGTAAAACAGTCCTCAAAGCCTGACCACTGCCACCTGCCAGCTAGAGAGAGGGTCCTTTGTGACCCCAGCTCGTCCCAAAGCAGCCCCTCACATCATGTGGAAACAATTCCCAGCCTGTGGCTGGACTGCATCTCGGGCAGCAGGGCATTCCTGCCCCTCACTGGCACCTGTGGCACGAGGCCTCTTCCCTGATTTGGGGCTGATGACTGACACTGTGCTGTGTTCCAGGCTCACACACGAGGCTTGGGGATGTACAGTCTATTTTGGGGTGATTTATTTTTAATTTGGCTTCTGTATTGCACTTATTGCTGCAAAACCCCTGGCCTGCACTTGCCATTGCCGTGCTGCCACCTGGCACCCCAGCACTCCAAGAGCACCAAGTTATGTGTATGTTATGGATGTGTATACAGGAGTCTCTAAGATCACGGTCTTTTTTTTGCTCTGCCCTGGACTCTGAAATGAAGTGACGACATAAGAAAACCATCACAACTGAGACACCTAAAAATATTATCTCTATCCCCCCAAGGTAGTCACTATGCTTTAAAATGTCAATAAATGAATTTTCTCCTATTAAAGTAGGAGGGTTTGGATGGTAATCTCCAGGCTGGTCTATAATACTGACAGCAGGAGCTGGCTTTGGAGCTCTTGACTGACTTTGATGAACTTTACAGGAGAGCCCGAGCCTTAAACCACAACCATGTCTGTTCATTCTGGCAAATCATTTCTTTCCTCCCTTTTCTGGCTGGAAGGAGGAGCTCCCCCCCACCCATCTGGGTGTATCCACTGAGCTCCTCACAACACCACCTCACCACAACATCCAACCACAGGACAACAATCTATGGGCATCCAGACACAGGGGAGCAAGTGATCCCCTCACCTCTAAGTGCTGCACCTGTAAATACATTTTAAAATTTACCACGGGATAATATTAACAAATTCCCAGTATTGCACTTATCCCTCATTTAAAAGGCTTAGGATATTATATCCCCTTCTCCTTGTATAAACCAATTGAAGTTATATAATGGATGTGGATTTACTTTGCCCCAGTTCCAGCTGGCAATGTATTGCTAAGCCAAGGCTGTACAACTGCAATTTGGCAGAAAACAGGTCAGGATTTCGTTACACGTCAAAACTCCCAAACTGTTCTGAATATTCCAAATTAAAAAGGCAAACAGAAAACAACCCCTGTGACAGAAGGATCTATTCCATTGCCTCGCTCATGACTTTACGGTGGGGGCACATTTGGTGGGTTCTGTGCTGCTCTTGGACCCAGGCACACACGGGGCTCTCCAGCCTCAGAACAGCCAGCAGAGCAGGCTCCCTTCAGCCAGCTGAGGGGCATCACTGCCCCTTCAGCCTCTGCCAACATCTCCTCTGAACCAAAAAGTTCATCAGACTGCCCGAAAAGAACATCAGACTGCTCACTGCCCTGCAGCTCAAGGGCAGCCCCGGGGAAACCACCAAATCCACGGATTTCCAGCCTTACCCTTCCCTGAACTCAGGAGGCCAGTGTTGCCCGTGAACTGTGCTGGTGCTGCTGCTCTGGCCAGGTTTAGTTTGCTGTATGCCTCTGCACTGCTCAGCCACTTCCTGGCCTGACTTAATCCTCTCAACAGCACTTTTTAGCATAATTAGGGCTGTTCATTAATTTGCTGCTACAGTTGATTCCAGGTTCATTGAAGGAGACACCAGAAACACAAAGAGCCTCTTTGACTCTCCACTACCAATGTGAACAAATAGCAAGGAGTGTCTAATAAATCGTGTTAGTATTGAAATCAATCAGCATATTGGCTCTTTTAGGAAAAATATCTTCATAATGACATAGATCTCAAACTAATTACAGATCTCAGTTTCTGGGACTGCCTTTCCCCAAACAGTGCATCCCCAAATGACATACCCTCGCTGGCTGTGTTTGCACAGCCACTGTTGCAGGGGTGTAGGAGCCTGTGTTAATGCTGTGGACAGACGGGCAGAGGATCAGTCCCTGGGGTGGTTCATCCCCCTGCACGGTGCCAGGGGCACAGCACAGCCAGCTGTCACACACCAGCTCTGGGACAAACCCAGTGCTCAGGCACAGGCAGAACCACAAAGGTCATGTCACAGATCACTGCAGAGAAGGGAAATCCAGCTGGACCGTTCCCAAAGTGAAAGCCTTTTCTGTGTCTGATCCATCCTCCCTCACACACAGAGGATCTTAAACACAACCCAGAGTATGTGCCAGCACCAGCAGTGATGTGGAATATAAACTCCTTGAACTCCCCTCACTCTACTCCTTGTAGGTACTGCCCATGGCTCCTTGGCTTTACAGAAAAGCATTTACAAACCCTCCCCCTCTGCCAGTGAGGTGCTTGGAAGAGTAAGGGTGGCTCAAGTCTGTCCAAACACTTGTCATTTATTAACTTGCTTTATGGCACCAGCACTGCTGCTACAAGGAATTAGTCATTTATTTAGTCCTGACAGTTCCTCTCCTGTCATAAAATTCAGCCTCCTGTACAACACAAAGCAAATAGAACAATTCCCCCGTAGCTACTCAAACTGGATGTGGAACAATTCTCTGAACAAGACCATGGTTGTGTGGGCTGAAATCTCCCAGAACTGCAGCAGGACTGGGGATCATTTCCAGAAAACGTCAGAAGTCCTACTGAAATCCATCCATATTCATCATATTTGTTATTTGTGCCTCCTGATACGTGACAACTCATTGCATCACAAATTAATGGATTTTCACTGCCTCATAAATAAATGGATTTTCACTGCCAGAAATGCATTTCCCCAGCCCTTCTTTGCACACATGGATTGATCCCTTCTCCCTCCCAGCTGGATCAGGACTGCTGCCACACACACAGGGCTGGGAACAATCCTTGTACAGACAAGGCAGACTTGCTCTTTCTCCAGGTTTATGATTCACTAAAGCACGTTTGGCTACAGAATCACTCATTTCCTGGCTGGCACAGGGAGAGGGGCTGGACATTCCAGTGAAGCACAGGCCGAGGAGGGAGCCAGGACAGGTTAAGATAAGGAACAGGGATCCTCCAGGGTCTCTCCTTACAGGAGAGATTTTACTGCTGTTTCCCAGAATAATTTGCTCCACATGCAGGAGACATTCCCTCTTCAGTCTGCTCCCCTGCACAAAGGGATGCCCAGGACTGCTGGAGGCCAGGGCAGCTCAGCTCCCTCAGTGGTTACCCTGGAATCACTGACTGCACAGATCCCAGCTCCTGGCAGGAATGCTCAGCCACTGCCTTCCCATTTCACAGCCAGGACTCAAACTGAGCCCCTACTTTGAATTAAAGAAATAAACCCCAAATATTTTTCTCTGCTGCCATATCCAAACACACTGCAACACCCTAAGCAGATGCTGAGGACACAAATTCTCTCTGAACGTGAATGCAGGGAACCAAGGATGACAACAAACTTGTTGATCATCCAACGAAACTGTAGCAGGACTGTGGGGAGTATAGTCAGCCCAATTTTTGGCTCAAGATGAAGGAATCCCTAAGAAAGCCAGGGCTCACTGCGTTGATCCAACAGTCTTCCCTTCAAACAGGACCCAACACTGCAATCCTGCCACAGTGGGAGTCATCAATCATGGGAAGTCAGAGGACACAGACTTTTCAGCAGTTCACAGATCCAAATACATATGATGAGATGTTTTTCCACCTCCTCAGTTTCTGACATTTCCAGGTACAGGCCCCCTTGCCTTTGTTCTACAAAGAAGAGAAGAGAGCTGCTGGACCTGCTGATTTTCTTGGCACATACCCTCCACGTTCAGAGCAGGGGCTGTGGGAGAGGGGCTGTGGAGAGTTAGCCTTTGTTTCAAAGGCAGATCCATTCCCGTTTATCCCACTGAAGTTTAATCTGAGTGCAATATTCTGCATGTGCCACTCTGATTCTTTGTTCCAGTTTCCCCCAAGTAAAAAGATTTTGACGAGGGGCCAAAAGAGGCAGAAACGTCTGAGCGAGTTCCAGCTGCACCTAGAGAGCTCCTGCCTGGCTTTGTGAGGCTCCTGGTCTCCATGGCTACAGCAGAGTTGGAAAATAACCACGGAGCGTCACCTCAAATGCTCCCGCCCGGAAGGCAGAGCGGAGCTCCTCCCGTGTCTGACAGCCCAGTGGAGTGTGGAGTGTGGAGTGGCTCCCCTTCCCTGCTCCCTCAGGGTGCTGCTGGACACTGCCCACGCTCTGGGCAGCCCAGGGTGCACATCAGCAGCCCAGGCAAGTCCCACCTCTCCAGGGACAAAGAGTGCCAGAGGCTGAGGGAGTGGCTGGAGAGCTCCAGCCAAGCCCTGGGTCAAATCCAGACCTGGGGGCTGAGAGCTGCTAATTAGGCCGAGCACACAGAAGGTTCAACACATGCCTGGAAAGCTGAAGCCACCCCACAGCTCGCTCCAATATACAGCACATTTTGTTTGCATTTAAAAGGGCAAAGAACAAACTCTCTGATTCAAAGGAAAATAAAAACAAAAAGCAACCAAATAACCAACCCCCAAACCCCAAACCCAAATCCCCAGCCATTTCAGAGGCCCCAGTTCTGCCCTACCCTGCTCACTGTGCCAGCTGTCCCGGAGCAGCAGGAGCTGGGATGGATCCCGGGCAGGAAGGGACACCCAGCATGGAAAGGACTGTCCCTGCACACCTGACACACAGCTCATCTCTGCCACCACATATCGACCCCTCTGTGGCTCCTTCTGCCTGCACCCGGGGTGTGAACAGAGCAAGAAACACGTGTCACCCGGGTGGAGGGCACTGACACCAGACATCTCTGCCAGACTCCACCTGTGCCACCCAGCACAGCTCCCTCAGCCTTGGCTCCTGGAGATGCTGAATGCTCTGCCAGGGCAGTTGTGTGTCCCTACCAGCAACCCCCCCTGCTGATCGGGGTGTAGTAAGTGTTGACAACTTAATAAATTCCCCAGTGCAGAGTGACACGTGCCAGGGCTGCCACATGCAGAGGCCACGTGGGCAGCCCAGTGCCAAAAAACCCCAAACCTTTTCCCAGCTGGACGTGGCACTCAGTGCTCTGGGCTGGTGACAAGGTGGGGATCGGTCACAGGTTGGGCTGGATGGTCTTGGAGGTCTTTCCCAACCCATGGAGAGATGCACAGCTCGTGCCAACCCAGACTTTGCTGTGTGACTCTGGGCAGCTCAGGAGCTGAAGAGCTGCCTTTGTCAGGGGATCAGACTCACATCAGACGGGCAGCCCTGGGCTCCCTCAGCTTCTGAGAGTCCCCATCACATTCTGGATTGGTGCTGGCAAGCTCTCCAACGATCTGGGTTTCTTTGTTCTTCCTTATTTCTCTCAGGTTAGGAGGAAGCAGCTGCCAGTGCATTCAGTGCTGGCAACAAAGCCCTGCCAGCCAGCCTGCCTTGCTGGGAAATATCGGTAAACACGTGCTTGTGGCAGCACGGCCGAGTTAACAAGATCTTCACTTATTATCCTGTCATTTTTGGGGGGAGAATATGGCATTGCTGTCAGATCCATCTGCTCAAGGCACAGCCCGCGCATAGAAATCACCTCGTCTCACACGTGGGGAAAGGGCTTGGAGAAATCTGAGGCTGGGAGTGAAGATGAAGAGAGGATCTGTTAATAATGACAGAGAACTCCATTTAGATAATTGACTGTCTGAGAGCAGCCAGGGTTTGTTCTGGTGGGGAGGGGGTGAAAATCTTGTCTCAACACAAACAAGATTGATTGTGGTCTGCACAGATCAAAAAAAAAGCTGCCACCACTGCCCACAATTCCAGTTCTTCCACTTAAAAACAAACAAAAATACATTTGATGTGTCCGACCAACAACTCAGAATTCTGGCCTAATTTATCTTCTTCCACAGCTCAAAGCAGCTGCCCAGAGCTCCCCGTTTCTCCAGCCTCCATTCAGAGCAGCACTCAGCTGCTGCTGTGTGTGTGAGTTCCCCCTGCTGAGCTCTTGGCACCTCCAGCACGTGCAGCAGAAGCTGCTGCCAAACCCCTGGCAGAGAGGAGCCATTTCATCTGGCTCTGGACCCTGAATTACTGGTGAAGGAAACACATCTTTTGAGTGAAAAAAAAGGGCTTTTCAGCAAGGAAATCAAAGAGCCGATTTCTGGACATGTGTGGCTCATCCCTTTTCCCTCGGCTCCCGCTGTCACATCCAGCAGCATTCCTGCTGCAGGGCTGGCTCAGTGCCTGGCATGGACACTGAGCGGGGAGACCAGAGCCAAAGGAGGCTCCTGAGGATTTATCTTTCCAATTAAAACCTATATTGATTAGTAAATCTTGGTTTATCTCAGGAAAGCACACACTGGCTTCAGGGAGACACGGAAAGATGAAGTCTCACACTGTTTGGGTTGGGAAGGATCCCCCTGCAAGAACAGCCTCGTGGCTCCAGTGTTCCCACAACTCCAGCTTGAACTGCCAATTAACTTCAGAGAGCACCCAATTAGGAACAGTCACCTTCCAGCCAGAGCCTGGAGCCAACACACATCCAGGTGGGCTCAACCTCTGCCCACCCACAGATCAACCCAAAACTCCTAAGGATGATCTTCCAGGATTAGGAATCAGAATCATCACAGTGATTTGGGTTGGGAAGGACCTTCAGACCCCTCCCATTCCACCCCTGCCATGGGCAGGGACACCTTCCACCAGCCCAGCTTGTTCCAAGCCCTGCCCAACCTGGCCCTGGACACTCCCAGGGATGGAGCAGCCACAGCTGCTCTGGGAATTCCATCCCAGCCCCTCACCACCCCACAGGGAAGAATTCCTTCCCAGTACCCCATCTAACCCTGTTCTCTGGCAGTGGGAACCATTCCCTGTGTCCTGTCCCTCCATCCCCTGTAAACAGTCTCTCTCCATCATTCCTGTAGCCCCTTCAGGCCCTGCAAGGCCACAATTCAGTCACCCCAAAACTTCTCCAGGCTGAGCAATCCCAGCTCTCCCAGCCTTTCCTCACAGAAGTGCTTCAGCCCTCCAGCTGATTAATGCAAAAGCCTCGTTTTATGCAAATGATATGCAAATGAGGGGCTCACTCAAGCTAGAGGAGAAACGTTGGGGTGCAGTTGAATACCACTGCTATTTATTTAAATCAATTCAGCAGCACCTGCCCCCTCACCTTAAGAAAGCCAGGCATATTGTAAATATTGAACATCTTACTCCCAAGACAAAACAAATACAAAACCAAAAACATTAATGATCACCTTCCTTACTTGGCCTCACCTCTGTCTGGAAATCAGATATGGAAAAGTACAAGAAACCTGGAACACATTTTAAATCAAACTTCCACCTCTGGTACCTTTGGAACAGCTTTAGATGGACCAACTCTGGGCAAGCAGACTTGCAGAGCCCACCCCAGCACACATCTAAAGAAACTCCAGTGACTCACCAGTTACAACCCAAATCTGCACTAACTTAACCCAAATTTAGCACTCAGTTGTGTTCCCTCCTTCTGCTGAACTCTGCACTGCAACAGGATCCACTCAGATGAAACTAAATTTTCATTTTACTGAAAAAACTGCTAATAGTGCTGGAAATAAGAAAGTCAAACTAACATGACTTGCAGCACTCTGCAACTCTTAGATTCTGTTCTCGCAGCAGTGTTCATTTGCAGAACTTCACTGAATTTAAAAGCATCACTTTAGACAAATACATCTTTAACTGAAATAGGATTTTGACTATAAATGTTTAAGATGTGAAGTACTAAATTAACGAATCCACTTTAAAAAGCCTGTAAGTTAAATGAGTGCTTGGAAACTAAGCATGAATTAATCATCTGCTTCCAGACATCTGTCTCCCTTAAAAATGTGCTTCCTTAAGACTATTACTCCTTAAAATGGGATCACACAGATACTGTCTGACTCCACGGACAAATTCGAGTCTATACCCAGATGTACTTTAATGAACCATCCAACTGATGCCGTCACAGAACATCACATGGGCTGGGAACAGCAGAGCTCCAGGGAAATCACTGTCACACAAAGGCCGTGGAGCGGATCTAATTCCAGGCTCTGTCCCCAGGACGGGTCCTGACAGGGAAACAGCAATCCCCAGGAATGTTTTATCCGAGCTGGGGGGGTTCTCCCCACACCTTCTGCTCTCTTTTGTGAGTGGGACCAGCGAGGTGCCCTTGGTGGCACAGCCTCAAGGATGTCACACCCCTCTCCCAGGGGTACAGAGGTGTCCCAGCCCCCTGTGCTGACCCAGAGCCAAAGTTTTGGGCTGTTGGACACCAGAGTTCCCCCTCTTGGTGTCACTTTGTATATGGCTCATTCCCTGCATTTTGGGATTAGATCATGGAATCCCTCAGTTTGGAAAAGACCTCCCTGGTTTGAACATGAAGGAACTATTTCCACGTCACAGAGTCTGAAATGGAAGCTCACGTTGCTTTTAAATGCACACACCAGAAAAAATGGGATTTCTCTTTATTTGCAGGTGCTCAGCCACAGAGCCAGTGGAAATTCAGGCCATTCAGAGTCTCCAATTCCCTTTTCACCCTTCCTTTCCCCCATCTCCACTGCACACCCACACACAGAACCACAGCACAGGGGCAGGCAGGGGATCGGTGTGACTCACCTGCAGGCAGGCTCAGGGTGCTCCTCAGGTGCAAGCCCTCCAGAGACTGAATTCACACACTAAAGACAACATTTCCACTGCCCTGGCTTCCTACACACTCCAAATTCCACCTCAACTAGGCCAGCCAGGCACTGCTCATTTTCATTTCTTTCTGTCTCAATCAGCACAGGACTTTAAAAGGTAATCTCTGCTGGAAATTCAATCTATTTCCCCCCTGCGTGTCCCAGCAGAGCTGTGACCAGTGGAACCACTTTGCCTCTGTGTGTCGTGTGTGGGACTGAGGGTCCTGCACATCAGTCCAAGAACAAAACCAACCCAGTGTGCCTGGGGGGCTGCTCTTTTATGAAATGTTCCCTGCTTTTATAACCTCATCTTATCTGAGATGAGCATGGGAAGCTCACAAAGATAGCCCTCTGAGCAAAGCACCAGAACCTGGGCTCCTGTGCCAGGAGAGAGGAATGTGGAATGGATGCCCAGCACCAGGAGTAGTTGGTCCCACTGTTAAAAGCAGGGGCAGCAGGTATTCCAGTCAGCAATCACAGAAAGGGAATCAGAGACTCCTAGGGTTAAATTCCTCTTGAATTAAAAAATATGTAATTTCTTTAAAGTAATATTCCAAATCTCAATTTTGCTGCTATTACCTCTCCTCTGTAGATTCTTGGACAGCCCAATTTGTGCCTTCTTTCATAAATTAGCAAAGCAATCTAGACCTGCTAACCCAGGCTGTGAGCCACCGGCCTTTACTAGGCAAAAACAACTGCTTGTTCTGCTCTGGTGCAGCCTCTGCACCAAACAGCCCTGTCTAGATGGATTTTCAACAAGCTGCTGTCTTGTTCATACACAGTTTAATTAATTTGGGGAAAGGACTAAGAAACAAATGGCCCTATAAATGTCTGAAGTGCAGACTGCTGCTCTGTTCCACCCCTGTGTCTGGAACTCCTGGCTCTGTGCAATCTCCTCAGAATCTACGGCCCAGATGTTCATGGGGGCTTAAAGACTGAGGCCAGAAAGGGCTTTATTCTGACTCCAGTGTCCCCCAGTTTATCATCCAGGCTGGGGAAGGGGGCATTCCCAGCTTTCCCAAACTCTCCCATTCCTATGGCTGCCCAGCACTGCTCATGGAGCATCTGACCGTGGGTGAGATCATCTGCCAGCACCCTGATCCTGCAGCACACACCCCCCTGACTGAGGAACAATCCCCTCCACCACCTCACCCTGCCCTGGGCTGGTGTCACCAGTACTCACCACTCACAGCACATCACCCTGGGGGCAGGACGAGCAGCAGGGGCTTCGGGGATCCCAGGACTTCTTTATGGCAGGATCATCCCCACTGGAGCAGCTGGACTGGCAGCAGGTAAATTTGTTTATATCCCTTCCATTCCAGGAAAGAAAATGCAGCTTGTTCATTAAACTAAAAACTGAGGAAATATATTGGTATCTGTGATATAAATTATAATAGAAATGAAATCCATTGGAATTGAGAATATAACCTGGTACAGAATGCAGTAAATCCCCCTTAAATACTGGGGTTTACACCGAGAGACTTCACTGGGGAATGACATCTGCCCAGCTCCAATTCATCTTAACCTCCCCCTCAGCGCAGAGAAAAGTTCAAGTTCACCAGATAAAGGGTGTCTTTAACTTTCTCTTCCATCTTTTGTCCTTGCCCTACATCCCTGCTATTTGTAAGTTCCAGATTCAGAGCAACAAGGAGAGTTTTAAGCAAAGGATAAATTACTGTTTGTATTATACAGACTCTCACCTGGAAAAGAAACTGAAATGCTGGGGTTTCGAGCACCTTTGCCTGAACAGGTCCTGACTGAACCACACATTTAACAGTGGGCACAGGAACAGCCCCTGGAATGTTCACCTGCCTATCCTGCAAGGGCAGCACGGCCTCGGCTCCTCTGGGCTCAGTTCTTCCTGGCAGAGGGTCAGTGCTCTCCATTTCTAGCAAATTAAGAGGGAGATGGTCAAATGATTATCCTGTAGATACCTGGAGCACTTGCTTTAACAGAAAATGCTGAATTTAACCCTATTATAGGTACAAAATTATACCACCGAGTTTTTAGTGCTTGATGTTTACAACTAATCTTTGTTCTCTTATAACTGTGGGGTTAGAAGCAAGAGACAATGTCTGACTTTGGCTGGGACCCCTCTCCAGTTCAAACATTTTATACACCACCTCTGCTTCCAGTCTTCCAAACACCACCCCCTGCCCCAGCTGCCCCGTGCAGAGGGCTGCTCAGACAGGTATTTTCATGCTCCTGTCCACCACACCTGGGATTTCCTGCATTCCTCAGGCATATTTAAGGCCCAAATCCATTACTAAACACCTACTGAAATTCAGGTTCTGCAGACTGAAAACTTCTGTTACATCACCACCTTTGCAGACACAAAAAGAGTCCTCCTCATCAGCTCTCCATGTCCAGACCCCCAGAGTGCCCTCAGGAGATCCTTGGAGCTGCCACACACCCCCTCTGCCTTCTCACCTGGGAGGGGTCACCAAAAGAGCTGTGAACACCCTGAATCCTGTGACTCGAGTTCCTCCAGGCTCAGAGCTCCCAGCACTGAGAGGGGACGAGGTCTTGGCACATCCCAGTGCTCCACCACCAGAACAACCGCGTGCAAACCGAATGTAATCTGAATTTCAGTGACACAGGGATACAAAAAACCCCAAACACCAAGTCCAGCGAGGCAGGAAAAACCACTGAGCCTGCCCTCTGGCTTGAGGCTGCGCTACAGAAACCTGCCCTGCTTCAGCAGCCAAATTCCACTGTCACACAAAGAACTGTGCCCATCCGGAGGAACGTCTGGAATTAAGGGGACATTATAAGAGATTAAGTGATGAAACACCACCACACTAATCTATTCTGACCTCCTGCAAGCACCACACAATGTTTCTAAACTAATTCCAATTAAAACCAGTAACAACCTTCAGGATTTTTCATGCCCTGCGCTGGTAATGTCATCATTTGCTTATTTACAAGGCACTTCTACAAGGCTTCAGTCCCCCCTTCCAAACTGCACCACAGGTATCGAGGTAGAAATGCAGGTCCAAAGCTTGGGGCTTCAGCCAGCATCTGGTTCTGTTCCTCCGTGGAAAAATGCTTGTTATTTAGGAAGATTCCCTGTTCTCTCCCAGGTGATAAAACAGCCTGTGTGAGAGCCTGGATGGAGCAGTCAGACCTACTCAAATGTGGCTTCTGACCCAGAAGAGAGACGAGAGCTCAGCTGCCGAACTCCAGCTAAGAACCATCATCACGTGAAAGAACTGAATCCTTCCCTTCCTGAAATCCTGCTGCAAGTTCCTGCCCAGCCAGATGTCTGCAGTCACCAACCACTGCTAGTTAAAGCACAGATCTTCCTGCTACAGCTTCACAGAACATGTAAACAAGTGCTTAAAAATCTATTTTAATGACGTTTTCAAGAATAATATTACTCTGCATTACAAAAGAAAGAGGTAAAAGGTACATCTTTTACACATCAGAAAAACTTACAGCGAAGGCAAAGAATATCTTAAAACCAAAATAAAGCTATGTTGTTCCCTACAGGGAAGCTTCAGGTGTCTGAGATTCCTTCACCTAATTCATTTCCAGCCTTCATAGAAAAAGGTGAACAGTCAAAACAGTCCCTCTCCCAAGTCAGCCTTAACCATCCCCCTGACCATCGACAATTTAGCAATAAAATTACAAATATACAGGGAACGGATCTGCTACTGCACCAAAGCTACACACACATCCAACAGCAAAAATACACAAAATACACAGAAATTTAGTGTTTTCATTCATAAATGCAGAATTACTCCCACATTCCACTCTGTCCCAAAGCCAGCATTCAACACGGTGATCAAAAAGGAAGACAACAGCTGTCATACTCCACAGAGCAGGCAGAAGACAAATCTACACAGGACTCACAGATTTGGACTAACCCTAGTTCTACAAATCCTTTGTTGTGGCATCCCAGTCCGTACATGAAGCCATGTAAGATCAGTAAGAGCAGGCAGGAAGCAGTGCTGCTCACCAAGGGCCTGCTGGGCACAACCAGCCCCGGGCCAGCCCCATTCCTGCTTCCTGACACCACAGTGCTCCGTGGAATCCTACAAGTGTTTTCCAGCCAGGGGGACAGGACATGAGGAACACGATGCCATTGCATTCGCTGCACTGTCAGCTTTCAGCATCACAGACACAGAATGCTACAAACACTCACTGCATGCACAGCCCCAGCCTCATCGCTCGGGGATCACAGCAAGGCATCCCTAAGGGTGGAACGTGGCTCTATTTACATCAGCTCCGACAGGAAAGGGCACGTTCAATCGCGGCCGAATCAGCAGCATGAAATTGCATTTCTAAATAATTTAAACGCTCCAAAGAGTGTTTCTCACTACAAATCCTTCATTTCAGTGAAGCAGTCTGTAAACTGGGGATGTACAGGGATGCAGCCTACAGCCTGAGCAGGAAGTAGATCTCGGGCTGGTCCTCGGGGCTGGGCTGCAGCTGCAGGACCGAGTCGTGCTGGTAGAAGCGGTCGGTGCAGCCCAGGTGCAGAGCCGAGCACGAGCCCTCGGGCACGCCCCGGCCCTCCACGGGCTCCCCGGGGAAGCTGCCCAGGTACCTGGCGATGTAGGAGCCCGTGGAGTGCCTGTTGGCCACGTGTGGGGACGCCGAGGGCCTGTTCCTCAGCACCACGCCGGTGCTGGTGCCGGCGGCGGGGGCTCTGTGCCTGCTGGCCTCCTGCCTCTCGCGGGCACGGCTGGCGATGTTGCGCACGCGGCTCTGGCTGCGCGACGACAGTTTCCTGACCAGGGCCCGGGGACAGTCGTCGTCCAGCTGGCCCGGGCCGGGCCGGGGCTCGTCCTGCTCCGGGGACAGCAGCTCCCGCAGCCGCTCCGTCAGCGCGTCCGCCGAGCGCGGCCGCAGGCTCCTCATGGCAGCCAGCTTCTTGTCCCTCATGCCCGAGGAGATGAAGCTCCTGCTGATGTACTGGTACTTACTCTCGAAGTTGCAGGAGATGTCCTCCGACGTCAGGTCTCCCAGGCTCTTGGACTTGCAGGGGCTGCTCTGCTGGATGGCGGGGTGAGGGGGGAAGGGCAGAGCGCTCGGCAGCAGCGGGGGGGCCGTGCTGAGCTGGCACCTCTCGGGGGCACACGGGACGTTTGGCTGCTTATCTGAGTGAGTGGGGCACAACACCCCGGCACCTGCACACGTAGCAAGAGGGAGCTGGCTCCCTGCAGTCCGGAAGGTGTCTGAGGAGGCGCGGGCAGCAGCACAGAGCCCAACAGCCATGCTGTTCCCAGAGGTCCTCTCACCGCCCTGCCCGGTGTCCTGCCTCTGCCTCAGTCTCAAAGGAGAAGCCAGCTGGCTCATGTCCTCCCTCCTGTACTCACAGGCAGTTACCAGGAGATCCTGGGAGTCCCCATCGACTTCCACGAGGCTGCTGCTGTCCGAGTTCTCACCAGGGACAGGGTCCACCAGCATCTCCTCAAAGACGAGGTCACTGGATGCAAAAGAACTGGCAGACTCAGGGCCTTCCCAGCTCGGCCCGGATTTTGTTCCACAGTTTCTTTTGGGGTTTGCATTTAGCAAAGAGAGGGGTGAAGAACAGGGAGAGCCAGGCAAGTTACTTTCTAGACTATTGACTTTTTTCTTGGAAGCTAATTGCCTGTGGGTCTTACATTCAGAAGCTGGAGCTGCCCCCTGGACAGTCGTGCACATGGAATACTCTGCCGTCTCTGGGCTGGAGAACGTGGTTGTATCTGGAGTGGAGAATAAGGGGGATTTGGTGGATTTTGTGGGAGTGAAGCTGTGCTTACAGGGGCTGCTCAGACCTACAGTAAAGCCCTGTGGGTGTGCAGCCCCCACACTGAAGGGCTGGCTGCTGCTGTCATGGTTTGAGACAGCGGTGAGCTGGGTTTGGTCCCCTGTGACATCCACCTGCCCGATGAGAGCAGACACAGCGCTGTCCAGCTCGCTCTCAGCAGCCAGAGAAACCTCATCTATGAGGCGAGAAATGTCACTGTCCTGCAGGGCCAGCGTGGAGTGCAAGTCAGGGCTGTCAGAGCCAGGGGGAGAAGGAATGTCAGGCAGAGAAGGAGGTGCTGCAGTGCTTTTCTTGAGGTCGTATTTGTGATTCTCCATATCTGCCTTTTGACAAAGAGAAGTCCCCACCAGAGTGACTTTGCCCTCCTCAGATCCCTTTGTGTCATCTTCCTTTTTACTGTCTGCACAGTTTTTGTCGTGTGGTTTCTCTGTGCAAGGTCCAGAGTCAGAGTCCTGCGCTGGTGGGACAGTTTCATCGGAAAGATTCTTTTCCTGACAGTCCAAGAGGTGATTTGTTTCAGTTACACCGCTTGCAGAAACTAAGTGTTCAGGTTGCTCCTGAGGAGGTGGTAGCAAAGAGTCAGCTGTAGAATCCTTCTGGCCATTCTCCTTGAATCGAGATCCCAAATTTGAAGTGTTTGCTGTTTGCTCCAAACACAGAAAACCAGATTCTTTCAAGTTTGTTTCCTTCTCGTTGGTATTGTCATCACTGTCGCCTGAATTAAATAAGAAACATATTAGTTGCATACAAGACTCTGTTCTGCCTATCAACAACTCTTTTGTCCTCAGACAGACAAATGGAGCACGCAAAATTAGGTACAGTTGTGACAGAACTTAACCATGGAGTTGTGCAGGTTTAGTACAAATTATCTGAGTGATACGAACAAATGGCAAAAATACAACTGCAGGCACTTCACTGAAACTTCCTGGAATGTCTATTACATCAGGCAGGTGATGTAATACTCGTTGTAAGTAATGTTAATGAGGTACCATGTCATGGCTTGCACGTGGCATTACCTTCAGCTGTGTTCCTAGTCAGATTTGTACTACAAAGAAGCGTGGCAATAAAGACAGAACAAAACAGCTCTGTTAAAACACACAACACTTGGAAACAAGATGCATGCTTCAAGCTGAGTAAAAAGCATCAAGGAGATGGACTCCAGACATGTGGTTATTGCAAAGTGTCACAATTTAAAGGATTTCATTTTGATATTCCACCAGCATGCTGCATTCACAGGAGCAAGGAGTTGAATTCCTTGAAAAACACACATTAGATGTTTTCTCCACCAAATCCTCTTACTTGTCTTTATGTGCCAAATCTGAGCTCCATGACTCACTGCTTTGGAGTTTAATTAAGCAGGGACTATAGGGGTAAGCTTGGTTTGATCTATGCTGGGTTTCACATTTGCTCAACATCAGATACCCTGGGAAGCAGCAAGGGGAGCCCTGATCATCCACCAACAGTGACTGAGCCCCCTCGATGGAGCAGGAACTGCTTCTGGTGAGCATGGCATTAAATGCCCATCTCCAAAACCTGAAAACTTCCCAAGCTTTCCAGTGCTCCCAGACTAGGATGGAAGAGATGCACATTTGTTTGTAGATTTACTTTTTCTATAAAGAATGTAGGAGAAAATGGATAGCACACTGCCCTCTTGGCACAATTCCAGCGGAGCAGCAGAGACATGCTCAGCCACAGCAGTTTAGCAAGACAGGTGTCTGTGAGACAGCCTCTTCAACAGGGTTAAGGAGCCAGCCTTTTGGAGACTCTAAAGGACAGGATTCATCCCCTGTGACAGCTTTCTAGTGTTTCTTGTGTCTTTGTAGCACTTTCAGGAAGAGATACCTAAGAAATTATTGCATCTGTTGCAAGGAACGGCTGAGCTGTATCATCTTCACAGGCTTATCTAGAGGATCTTTCAATTTAAACCACAGCATTTCAGAGTTATCTTCCTTTACTAGAACATCCTTTTTCCTGCCTACAGTTTCTTCTCATGGTGCTGGAGAAAGCCCTGGCTTGGCTTTGCTCACTGTTCCTCCTCAGGAGCTTCTTTTACAAGTGATGTGCCGATTAGCTGCTCCTTCAAAGCCTCTAATGTGGGCCAGCAGCACAAAGGTGGCTGATCAGCATGTCCTAGCAGTGCCAGTAGTTATGTTTCAGTGGCTCCTGCAGTTGCTGAAGTGGCTGCTCTGCAGCTGAGGTGATTTGGAGCAGAGCAGCCTTTCTGTCACCCCCTGGCCAAGGGAGGCTCTCAGGGTGCTCTGTGCCTCTCACCAGGGCAGAGATGGTGGCGCTGGCTGTGCTGCTCCACCAGTCCCTCAGGACTGTCCCTCAAATCCGGGCTGCCAGAGCCAGCCCAAAGCTGAGGATCTGGGGCAGCCTCTGGAAGTGCACATGTTCCTCCCAAATAAACCAAAACCAGCCCCAAAAAGCAGTACTGACTCTCCAGATTAGGGACTAACTCAGGGTGGAGACAGCAGGTCTAATGAGTCACAGCCACTGGACTCAAAGCTCCCTAGACTATCTAAGTATTCCAGCAAATCAAATGTTAGGCAGGTCCAACACAGTAACTTTGCTGCAGTCATGGGAATAACTGGATTTCAAAGTAGGGCCTATCCTGTATTTCAAACCAGGGCTATTACTGCTGAACACCATGAGAAAAATGGGGTTTACAGCTGTTTTACAGGTGAAATCATACTGAGTATCAGTTACATAAGACCCAGACTTTATCCTAACATATGTTTTCCATATAAATTGATCAAATTCAGTGACCTAGGGTAAGAGCCAAATATCAAGCCTGTTGGATACAAAGTTTGACCTACTTTTACCCCTTTTACATCTAATTGAAAGTCTTTAGGCACACTATCACCAAAAACATATGCTGCATGCAGCTCTTCCTCCTGGAAAACAGGGAGAAGAACCCTCCTGCCAGCAGCTCTGTCTCCACAAGTGAATGGAGAGCAGGAAACCAGACTCTGATGAAGAGCAATGGAAGGCTGGTTCTTAAATCACAGAGAAATTTGGTGAATGCCCTTAAAAGAGCACTTCCAGGAATTATTGTGACTCATCTGCCCAGTTTGCAGAGCAGACAGCTTTCCAGGGTGTCACTTATTTGAGGGGGTGATAAAACCCTACCAACTTCAGCCCCCATAATTTTGTGCAGTAACTCTGGTCTGAGTTGAATAAAACTACTTGCACAGAGGCTACTCCTTTCAACAGACCATTTCAGCTCACTGTATCAGCAGTACTTTTGGCAGCATCTTACCAGAGGTGTTTTCTTTCCCGCTGGTCTCCTGGGCGGTGTCCTGGGCGGGGCAGGGCAGTCCCACCAGCAGGTACTTGTCGACGGGCATGGACGCGGGGCGCGCCTGCTGCAGGCTGCGCTTGGGCCGCCGAACCACCCCCTCCTTGTCCTTCAGGTCTGCGGGCTCAGATGCACTGTCCTTCATCTCAGCAGCCTCCAGGAAGCCCATCTTGCTCTTCTTCCTGCCCTTGGCCGGGGCGCTGGCCGTGCGCCGCAGCAGCCGCTCGCCCAGGGACCTCTTGTTGCGGACGTAGCTCCCGCTGGGCTCGGCACAGCCCTGCTTGGGGCTCTTGTTGAACAGCCCCCGCAGCCCCATCAGCTGCTTGCTCTGCAAGGACAAGGAGAGCACGCTTTGGGCTGAGCTCACACTCAGGTAGAGGAGTGCGAGGGAAAGAGCTGCTTCCAGAGCGTTTGTGAATGATGCAGACAAAGAGCAGAACTCAGCAAAGCAAAACTCCACACCAAGCCACTCACAGCCACTCTGACCCAGGAGCTCTGAGCTCAGCTCTCCATGGGTTCATGCATGTCTGTGTTTCCCCCCATCAGGACGGCAGCCTGCCACGGTTACAGCAGAGGTTTGCTCCAAGCCCCCTGATGAGAAGTGTCTGCAGTGACAGGCTGCACTCTGACGTGGGGTTTTACAGGCACGGCCTTCACCACAGCAATATCCAGATGTCTCAGAGCCTGGATGGACAATGATGCCACTTTGGCAGCTGCAGATCATGCGACTGGGAAGCACTGAAAAGCCGTGCCCAGCGAGTGCAAAGTACATGCTCGTGAGCTCTACCTTGGTGGCTCCTAGAAAGTGCAATATTGTGTAACTGGGGTTGAGGATTAAAGGGCTCCACTGAAAGGCAAAAAAAAAGCAAATCCATTTGGCTCATGTTCCCAAGACTGCCACACAAGCAAATTAGGTTAATACACAGCAAAGCATTTAAAAAAACTATTTGTTAGTCTAATATGAGTGTCTCCCAGAAGCTTGGCCAGATCTCCTCGCTCCGTGGATGCAAACATGCATTCAGCCTACCAGAAACAATAATATCATTGCCCAGCGCTCAGGCAAGCATCAGATGAGCAGACTAAGGGATAGAGATCAAATCCCAGCGGGCCTCCCCCGTCCTTGTCCTGCCTTCCCTCTGCAGCTGCTCTCCACTGGTTTTATTGAACATATTTCCTCTTTGATGAGCATGTCAGCAAGAGCAGCAGCCAAACACTCTTGCAAACCAATCTCTGCAACCTACACCCTTCATAAAGGTCAGGTTTTGGTTGTGCTTTTTTTTCCTGTTTATTTATTTTTTTAATCACTGGGAAGGTGCTATTTTACTTCAGCCCCCTGCTGAAAATAGTCACAGTTTCTTTGTGCTGTTTATCTCCAACCACCTCCTGTAAACAGCTCAGAAAGGCAGAGAAAGCAAAATGCATGGAAAAAGCACAGTGTTTTTACTTTCATTTTAAAAAGGGTTCAAAATTAGCAGAAAAGCAAAATGTATGCACTGAAACCTAAAATTAAATTAGGTTAATTTAAATTAATTAAATTGGCTGCTAGAAATAGCTTGTCAAAGACCATGTTCTGGTGCAATTATGGTTCTCAAGATTTACTTCTAAAATAAAATCAGTTCAGCACACTGAAGAAATGCACTTCCTGTATGAGACATGCTGATTATTAGGTGCTGACAGTAAGAACATCTAAGTATGTGAGCACTAAGAGTAGAGCAATGGTATGTTGCGGCTTCCTTGCTGATCTCCTGCGAGGAACCCCCCACATGATGAGCCTCCTCCTTCTGCCTCCTGAGCACTCCAGCCCCTGCAGTCCTGTGGTGTATTTAAAACCACTTTTATCAGAGGGAAGATGCACATTTCCAGCTATACCCACCTTTCCATAGGTCTCATTAATGATTATATGAACAAATATGGATGCTTCTGTCAGTCCTTCTAAATACACGTGGCGATAGCCTGGTGAAACAGAAACAGAAATATTTGCACACAGATAACCCCAAAGAACCAGCAGTTTGCATTTCATGCAGTCCTGGTGATGACTGTCCACAGAGGTGATGTATACACCGTAAGCCACCTTTAGTAAACTCCTTATGTTCTCACAGGTGTCTCCAAAACCCCACTACAAATCACATCAACATTATAAAGGACACCAGTAGTGATTTCCAAAAGCACAGACGACCAAACTCCTTCAAGTGTTGGTGAATAACCCACCCTGAGACACCAGGAGAGCTGTCCAAGAAGTGCCAGAGATACAAGCATGTATCACCTCATGCTGGTACCCCCATCTTCAGGTACAGCTGTTTGTTCCTCAGCTGGATTTGCAGGTCAGGGAGAAGCAGTGGGACTCACCAGGCATGAGGCTGCTGAAGGCCACAGTTCTCTGCCCCACAAAGTCCCTCCCGATGGGATCGTGGTCCCAGACCAGGAACCGCACCAAGGCTATTTCGGGCATGTGGATGGTGAAGGTGAGAGTTTCCTCCCACACTGGATTGAACCCTGAGAAACAAACAGCACACAAAGGTTGGGAAACAAGTCCAGAGCAAGTGCTGTCCTCAATTTTCACAATGCACAGCAAGAGGAAAGCGGCAGCAGCACACGTGGAAACCCATTACTCGTTGCTCCTCTAGATCTGGGCACCCTCAATCTCCATCATGTCAGTCATTAAATGTGAGATTTGTCTCTTGGACTGCTTTAAAAACAAAATGGTTCTGCCTGAGCAACTGGCAGGGATACCACAGCAAGGTGTTGCTCTGCAGAACTGAGCTATATAGATAGATATTTGAACTTCTGCATGAAGGAGATTTGAGAACAACCGTGGAGAAAGACAGTGAGGTGAACAGCCCTTCCCTTCACCTCTCGCTTGGCTGTCTCCCCACACCAGAAATTCTGTCTAAAAAGCAGAATTCATTTGTTAAAACACAATCATTTGATTTCACCAGATAAGAAACTTTGCAATTTAGAAAGTAATAACAGACTCTGAATCATTTATAATTACTTTATGTTTTACTCTAAGAAGAAGAAGAAATCACTCAGATTATCTTACCATTGTCGTCCACCACCCTGGTCTGATCTTTACAGCAGTCAACAGGTATCCCAATGATTTCCACCTCAACAAAGGGATCTATTATCTATTTATTAAAAACAAAATATTTTAAAAGCAAGCCAATGATACAGGTGAAGGTCAATTTTTAAGAAATTCATGCAGAGATTCAATTTAAATTCATATGAGAATCCAAAACTCTTTGACTGACACGGATTTTCCAGCAGCACTATTGTGGGAAATGGATTCATGAAGTTCCAAGCTGATGTATGGTTTGCAGTCTCCAGAGCTATGGACAGCTATGACTGATTTGCAAACCAGTAAAGTCACCTTTAATACAAAGCAAATTGGTTCTTAAGCATCATGTGTAGGGTACAGATTGGGGGAAAATGTAGTATCTAGTGATCAAAAGCTTGACAATACGTGAAATTTACTGGTGGATTTAAATAAGGAGAAAGTATTTTGAGCCACATGCTGCCCTGTCACTCCAGGAGCTCTCGTGGAGCTGTTGGGATCAGAGATTCTCACCTCTCCTCGGTCCCCTAACATCGAGTCAGGAGGTTTGGGGAGCTGCTGCCCACTGATGATTTTCAGAATAAGCTGCTTTTTAGGACTGGCAGGAAGTGGATCAGCAGAGTAGGGGTTGAATGTGCCTAAAAGATGGGAAGAATGAGAAGGGTAAGGAAAGAAATCCACAGAATAAGTATCATCCCCAAGATGCACATGTATGGCCAAAGTTCAGTCAGAGGTAACAAACAGTACGAGGCAGCTGCCAGTAACTTGGAAACTCTCTTCTATGAATGTATGGAAATATGAAAGATTCTATTTTTGTTTTTACTTTCCCGTCTTATGCCTTCCAAACATCACTGTGAAGACACTCTGTGAAAGGCCTGGCAGTTCCTGTCATAAATGTACAGCAGGACATTACCTTTGCACATCTGCTGAGGTTTGAGGACATAGCCACAGTTGCCATTTACCCTGAATTTTGCTTCATTTAGCTGCATCACACGTCCCTCAGACTGGTAGTTCAGGGCCACTGAAGGAGAAAAGTCAGGTGTCACTGACAGGGGTAACATTCCTCAGCATACACAAGGGAAGCGAGGTTTTCCTGGCACACGTACCCAGCTGGCACCCGACGTTCCAGTAGGGGACGGGGTTGAAGTTGCTGGAGTCGATCCGGTATGCTGAGGGGTAGACCCTGGTCAGCTGCTTCTGGTTGTAGAGCATGAACTGCTCAGCCTTCTGCTGCACGGCCTGGTGGGCTCTGGTCTCACTGAAGGACAGCACGTTCCCCGTCGAGCCTGTGTCACGGTCAGACAATGAGCAGGTGACACAGCAGTGCCACGTGGGGCCTGAGCTCAGACCTCACCACACTGGCATTAGTGCAGGGGAACATGAGCTTTACTCCAAAATTACACACACAGATTGTCCTGTCTTACACAATTCGTGCACCTCGTGTAACTGAAGGGCACCAGCTTCCCCCTCCAGGAGGGTCTTATGTCCTACCCACACTTGAAAGCCAAACCAAGCAAGAGCTCCAGCTGATTGTTGGGGCCTTTTCTCCTGTAGAACCCCAGACAGGACCACCCTGGAGAATCTACAGAGAAATCTACTGCTGGCAGCATGACCAAAGGATTCACTGCTGGGGAGGGAGGGCCCAGCTGGGCTCTGGTTCTGCTCCAGTCCCTGTGACCCACTAACAGCAGCACTCAGCCCATTCCCTCTCCCAGGTGACAAAGGCCTGTGCCAGCCCCTGTACCATCATCCACGATGTCCTGGGCAGCCACAGAGTTGGTGTAAACCACGAGGTCAGACAGAGCCCGGCACAGCTTCACCGTCTTCCTCCGGCGGGCCAGTCTGAGGGGAGCACACACAGAGCAACAGCAGATTTCAGTATTTAAGGCATAATTCAATCCCCCTTTCTGTTCTTTTCATCAGTAAGGAAACAACCAAGTGTGAGCAGGGAGCTGTGTGCAGCAAACCTCCACAGACAGGGCTCCCCTGCACCTCCCCAGTCTCACTGCACAGACAACGTTTCATTTAAAACATAATGAAATAGCTGCACCACAGCTCTCCCAGACAAAACCAAGGAGCATTTCTGTGACAGCAAACACATTCTCCATGGCACTGTTCTGATTGCTTTCTCTTTACGCTCTCCCAAGCGGTGAAATTGCCCAGGAGGGGATGCACCTTACTGAACCCGCACGGTTTGCTCTGAGCACTGTTTACAGCAGGCAAAACGGGGACTGGCACCTTTCCACCAGCACAGTGTTGCTGTCACACTTCTCTCCAGTTTAAGGGTAATTGCTGTTTGCAACCTGTGACAGCCAATGTGATCAAAACACCAGGTCCAGCAAAACACCCCCAGCTGTGTCATACGGGACACACGTGCCATACATGTGCCCTCGGGCACAGACTTCCCTGAGGCAATGCCATGGAACTGCAGATGGCAGGGAACGAGCCCGTGGCTTCAGCAGAGCTGCACACCTGTGGGGATTGCCAGCTCACCTGTGGGGATGCCCTGGGTCCCTCCCCGGGGGGTTCTGCTGGCTCTCGTCCTCATCCGATGCACTGGGGTGTTGTTTGGCTGCTGCCCTGGCAGCTTTCTGTGGGGAAGAGTCAAGCAGGGCTGGGTCAGGCCAGGGTGGCTCCAGAAACCCACCCTGCTGGGGTTGACCTGAGGGAGGTGTCAGGACCCCGACTGACCCAGGGGCTGTGACAGCTGAAGCCCTGGAGGTTCCTCAAGGTTTCCATGAAGGAAAGGCAGCACAAATCACCCGTGTCCTGATCTCTCTCCCACAGCCATGGAGCAGGTTTAGCTGCTGGTGAGCAGAGCCAGGCCTAAGGAAATTCTCTGTGCCAATGCTCAGTCCTTCCCAGCCCACTGTGTGCCCTACAGCTCCCTCCCCTGCCCCCCTGGCACCAGCACAGCACCCTGGGCACTGGTCCTGCTGGAACCCCAAAGGACTGGGCAGAACTTCCAAACATCATCTTTCTGCTCCCTTTTGAGCCACATACAAACCCCGAAGTTATTCTATATTATTACAATTGTGCAGTAAAGAAAACAGCTTTGATAAAAGGATTAAAACCTAAAAATCACCATTTTTTCATAAGCACCTATGATTTAATAGCTTCCAATTTCAACAACGTTTTAGTTTTTGTAACAGTAACCACAGCTTCTTGTGAGAGTAATTTAATTCCCTTTTCATCATGAGGTAATTAACAATATAACTGAGATCTCCTTATCCTTTTACTCATATGGCTCACTGAGCACAGATTTCTTTCCTCCTGTTGTGATACCCCAATATTGAACATCATTTAGTTTGCTGTGTTTAGTGCTGACATAAAGTTGATTATATTGGAAATCATTAGCATGGTTCAGTTTTTGAATTTGAAGGCCTGCACTGAGGATGTTCCCTGCAGTTAACTTTCACAAATGTCCAGCTTTAGTGCCTTTGTCCCTCCACTGGCAATTTAAAGAGTTTATCCATGGATACACTTGGCACAAGAGCTGCCTGAAAACGTCACACGTCAATACTGCTGGGTGGATAATTCTGTATCTGCAAAAATATCGATAGGAACCTGCCTTCCCCTTCAGCTGGAAAGGCATTGGAGGTCCTTGTTGCCTCAGTCTACAATACAATCACTGTTTTAAAAAAAAATCTATATCTATCCTTATTTTTTTCAGCAGAGATGAAATCAATGGCCTTTCCAACCTGCTGTATCCATTAGGATAACTAGCTGAAGTAATTAAATTATTGACAGGCTTTCCAGCCCTCAGCATAACCAGCAGATTTCAGTGGCTGACTCTGGCCTGTGACATCTCATTCCACACGTTGGTCTGGCCAGCAGGGAGCACAGGGTGTGACAGATCCACTCTCAGGCACAACAGGTACCTCCAGCTCTGCACACCCCCAGAGCACCGTGCACTGAGCCAAAGGTGCTGCAGGGCACCTGAGCACCTTACACTGATGGCAGCTTGGAACTGCAGGGGAAATATGAGCCCTGACCCTGCCTGCTCAGGGGTTTTTTGATGGCTCCTAGCTGGCTTCAGGGCAGATGGACTGGTGGCTGACTAAGTTCTATGAAACATTTCTTAATTGCTGTTTTTCCTAAACCACTGCTCAGATTCTCAGTCCCAGACCATGTTCCCTGCTTGGTGCAGCTCTCACCATGGATGGCATGGACCAGGAATACCAGCACCTGGCAAGCCTGGGGGCAGAGGAGGCTCTGGTGGCTCAAGGACTGGGCTGCAGACCTGCCACATGCCCCTCTGCTCATTTACTGACTTTATATCTGCTGATTGACTCCAGGGGGCAGGAAGCTTTCAGCTGGATCGGCTCACACTGGGGATATAAATCCAAGCCCTGAGGCACCCTGGGAACGTGGGAATAGGGGAGGTGGATGACAGGAGAACATTTGTCAGGAGATGGGAATGGGAGGACACACGGGAGCACTGTCTCTTTTGGTGGCTGCTCTGCCCAGCTGTAAAATGAGACCTCCCACTCATCTGGACTCCATCAGCTCTGGCCCCAGCGAAGGGCAGCGGAGCAGGGAGTGTGACCTGGCAGCTCCACACACACAAACAGAATAAGCAAAACCAGGAGAGCAGCACAGAAGTGCTTGTGCAGAGCAGGAGCCCAGAGCCAGCAGCCCCTGTCACAGCAGCCCTTGGAGCAGGCACAGTCCCAGCACGTCCTGGGTGGCACTGCCAGGGTGGGACAGCTCAAACCGGGCCCTGAGTGAGCCAGGCATTGTCAGCTGTGTGCAAAACAAGAATATGCCAAGACATTTGTCTGTGTTGCTCTTCTGCTGCTGCAAGCTCAATCACAAAATCAGCAACTCCACCTCACTACTAAAGGTGATCTAGTCACACGAGATTCTTTTTGTTCCTTTTAAAGGTTCTCCCTCCTGCTGGCAGTTAATATTGGAACAGCAGTGAAGACTCCAAGTGTAATCACACAGGTTTTCCTCACTGCCCCCAGACAGTGAAACATTCCCAGGGCCTCTGGAATGCTCCAGACCCAGCACAGCACACAGAGCCTCTCACTTTACTCACCTTGTGTTTACCAAAGTTGCCCATCAATGATCGACCGTGAGACTTTTTTCCACCCTCTTTTGAGTCCAGGTTCTGTGCAGAGAAAGGGCAATAAAAAGTGTAACTAGATACCTTCAGAAACCTCTTTAAGGAGTCTGCTCCAGTCTCTAAAAGGCATCATTTCAATATGATACAAGTTCTACATCAGCCTCGTGCACTATCAGGAGTGCAGTGATTGCACGTGAGAGAATAAAAGTGAGTTAAAGTCTGATCTGTGAACACAAATTGAAACCCAAAATCTCATTACAGGACTTTTCTGATTTCTTTACATACTTGATAGCTTAGACTCCTCTAATTGAAGAGAAAAATATTCATGTTAACACTTCAGACAACAACCCAGGTAGAAAAAGCAGTCCAGCAAAACCAGGTGAGCAACAACAAACCACAATGTTTGAGTTCTGTTGAAAACAGCCACAAAGGAAAGGAGGGGGGGAATAATCTCCAAAAGATAAAAATGGACTTTTCACAGGCAGCCTGGAGTCTGAGTTTCACATTCCCAGCCATGCCCTCAGACATCAGCTGGATAACTCCTGGCAGCATCTCGCTTTTTCTGTCAGAAAACACAGCCCTTCCTCTTCTGAAGAGCAAAACAAAGCTGAAGAATATTCCCCCAGCATTTCACAAGTCCTGTGAACTCCAGCTATGCCCTGTTCAGTGCTGAGCTGGATTCACTCCTGACTAGCAGAGCAATCTGGGCACTCCAGGGTTCATTCGGGTCCAGGAGAATCAATAACCCCTGTGGCTCCGGTCAAAACTTGTTCCAGCTCAGGCTGGAATTCTCTGTAAGACGTAGACAGAAACTTTGGCAGAATTTTATTTTTTTAATAGCAAATCTTCAGGGAAATGAAAGGCAGATCAATAATGAAGTAAAGGAAAATGACCAGTAAAAGAGCAGGAAAACATCCCAAGGGATCTCCTTCTGGTTCATCAGTTCCACAGTAACTGCTAGAAGTGAGCTGCACACCCCCAGGACAAAAGCCAGCTAAGGAGTTACACAATTCCCAAAACAGCAGGACATGTAACCATTTAGATTTCTCTGATCTAGGTCAACACTGCCATAAATGGATCCTCCAATTGTTTTAGTGCGTTATTCCTAATTATTCAGCACTGTATTGCTTGGAAACAACAGTCACAAATCAATCATCACAGGACTGTTACAAATATCCCTTCATAAATTAAAATAAGTCAATGAAAAAATTCTATCATTTAATCTTACCTGACAGATGCTTGAATAATGCACTCCCATTACTGGAGTATTTTAATATTCTGGTCACATCAGTGACATTAATGGGCAGTCTCAGGTATCATATCCAACACCTGATGGAAATTTGCATTCCTTCACCAGAACTCCCTCAAATGCTCTCTAGGGGCCAAGCAGTTCCCAGATAACAGAGCATTTCAAATGTAATTATTTTAACACAAAATAATACTGAAATGGCTCATAACCGATCACATTCACTAATGTGAGGAGTCTGCTCTCCGAAATGCCACTTTTCTGACCTCTCAAGGCCAGAAGGAACCAGCAGACTGACTGGTGTCACACTGCAGAGCCAGTCTGAAAACAACCCTCCTGCCAGGTCAGATGCTTCGTCCTTTGCCTCTCGCAGCTCCTTCCCACAGCACAACCTCCCCCAGCTGCCTCCAGCAGCACAAGCCGGGGGTGTTTTCTGTAGTCAAGCCTGGGAAGTCTTGACTTCAGGGAAGTCCCACAGGTCCAGCTTTGGAGAGAGATTGGCAGGAGATACTTAAGGCCCCAGAGTGGGAAGATGCAGAAAAAGCAGAGTTATGTGTACTCGACCTTTACAGCTCCGCTGGTCAGAGCAGGCACAGCTCCCCAGAAAACTCTGCATTAACGTCACTGGGCTTTGCATCCAGTGATGGGTAAGGTGAAAGTGTGGTCACCACAGACTCAAGGTAGTAACTCTTGATATACTCAAAATTCTGATGCATTTTGCTGTTTGTTTTACAAGAACAGTTGGGTGTCAAAAGTGCAAAGAAATGTACCGTTCTTATCTAGAGCACTCTGAAAAATCAATTAGAGAAAAACCAGCACATTACTCAGGGCAGGAAAAGCACAGTCCTGTGGTTCAGTGCTGCAGAAAACAGCCACCAGTGCTACAGGCAGCAGTGCCTGCAGTCATTGCGGCCTGTCGCGACAGGACTAAGGT
Organism: Empidonax traillii; assembly: GCF_003031625.1. NCBI lineage: Eukaryota > Metazoa > Chordata > Aves > Passeriformes > Tyrannidae > Empidonax > Empidonax traillii. The sequence goes on along the minus strand of NW_020955637.1, from coordinate 904,464 downwards.
GACAGAAAAAGGATCTTTCCCCAATAACCCAGACACAAACCAAACTGCCTGACACACACCTGCAACGTCAGGACTTACTGAGTTGGTGTCTTCCAAGTTTTCCAAGGGATAAACCAGATTAGAACATATTGAACCAACATACTTTCCACATTGAATCATACAAATTCTCTCCTTAGCTATTTTCCTGAAATAGTTTCAAGTTTTCATTTTGGATAATACCAGCCCTCAGAAAAAGTTCCCAGCTTTCTCATCTGCAATAGTGTGCAACCCATTGTACAGCCTGGTGTGGAGCAGAGCAGGTGAAGGGAACCCCCACGTACCTGCTTCAGGTTAACGTTGAAACTCTGGTGCGTTGCCCTCAGCAGGGCCCTCACAGTGAAGCTGTCGGGATCTTCCTTGTCCCTGATTTGGGATTCTTTTAACAGGGATTCCAGTTTTGTCCTTATAAAAGATTCCACCTGGTGCTCAGTTGCACCATTACTCTGAAAGGCACATCCAAGGAACCTGGTTAAAGTGGATGATTCCTCCCCTCGCTGTGGGACAGCCCGAGGGAGCTCACATGCTGCTCCCAGCACTTCCTCTCTCTGTGCAAGAAAAGGCTTCCTGCATAATCCTGCCTTTTCTGCTGGTGGCTTTTAGTGCCATTTCCCTTTTCCTTTCCTCTCCAGCCCTCCTGACACAGCTCACACTGCCCCCCAAAGCACAGTCCCCCACCCAGCTCACCCTGGGCCTGGCCCCGGGGCACTCTTTGTTTCACAGCTGTCACAAGAGCAGGAATTCTCAGCTAATGCACTTACACACTTCCTTCAAAATATCAGGCAACCTAATCCTTAGGTTTCTGCTTCAAACAATAAGGTAAGGAAGGAATTCCTGTTAACAACACTCATAAGAACTATACAGATTCAAACCGGTCTCTTACATAAGGCACTTAAATATGGATCCCACAGAACAGCATGCACCTGACTGAGGAATCAAACCCTTAGAAATCACACACTCTGATCTGCTGAGGACTGTAAACAGGACAGGGACAGTGCATGAAGGAAATGCAGAGCTGGGCACCGACTGTGTGCACATACATAGCAGGCCTTTAACTTGCAGTCGTCCTCAATTTCATCAGCACTGTCCTCTTCTGAAACTTCTCCTTCCTCAGCATCTGCTCCCAGGCTGCAGGGCAACTTCTTCCCCTGAAACGAGGCAAACCCACGCACACTGAATGCACTGTGCTCAGTGCAAAGACCAAACTGCCCATTCCTCAGCTATGCCTTATGTACATTGAGACCAGCGTCTAGAAATCATTCTCAGAGTCTCATGCAAACTGCTTCAAGGACCCAGATTATCACAGATGATATTTTGAGTATTTCTGGAAGAGTTTGTTGCAGGAAGACCTTTTCAAGCTCTTTCCAAACCAGTACACCAGAAATTAGAAATTACCTACTTAATTCCATGTGTAGTTTCCTCTGTGCTTGCATAGCTCATTAACCAGACCTACCCAGAAAACCCAGTCAGTGCCATTCAGAACCACAGCCCAGCACTCAAAGGATTTCCAGCTTGGGGTCAGCTCAGTACTACACCCTCAAACATGGTCAAACTGACCTCAAACTGGAATTGTGAATCCCTGTGGCCAGACTGATACTGAGGATAGAGGGGAAAAACAGTGTCTTGAGAGCTCCCAGAAGAGTAATTGCTCCCATGTGCCAAAGCAAATTAGACAATCTAATAAGCCACAAGTCTATTAATCATCCTCTCAAAAGTCTGCCTTGAGCTTCTTTCCTATTCTTCCCATCTTGGTCTTTGAAATTCCTCTGAGAGCAAATCCATTTATAGTGAGAGGCTCAAAGGACTGATCTTGCCCATAGCACCAACTCCAGTGCTCCAGGGCTGCTCCATCTCCTTCCAAAGGGCTCTTCTGCCACAAACATGGCTGAGGAACCCTGAAAACAGACTTATTTCACGAACTACTGCTCAGAGCAGGGTGAGGGGAATGGCAAGGCATTTGCACTTTTATATTAAACCCCAGAACAGTCTGTCCAAGGGAGGACTGCAGGATACTGTTCAGGTACTAAAGGCACATGAACTGGTTCTGCAAAACCAAAATCTCCAATAAATATCACACTCTGACTTTTGCTGCATTCTGAACACGCTGCCAGCAGCAAGTTACCTTCACCAGGATTTTCCCTTTCAGACTCTGAGGGCTGGGAAGCTGCCTGGGATCTCCAGTGCTCACAGATGACAAGTCCAGTTTGTCACCAAATATCTCCTTCAAGTACTGAGCAATCTTCTTTTGCTGCTGAATACTGCAGTGGTTCTCAATGGACAGGATCACTGGAAACCTGGAAACAAACCCCCAGGCACTGTCAGAGCTGTGTGTGGAGACAGAACATCTGCACACTCACCACACCAGCTATGGATGCACCAGCCTATTCCTCCCACAGATTTGCCCCTTTGTTTTCTAAACTCTGGGCAGCCCCTCAAACCTTGGCAAGGAACCCCAAATGCCAACTCCACACCAAATGAAGAACCACCTCCTTCAGTTTCCAAATTACCCCCTCCTGTTTATCATCAGTAACGTTAAACTTTGGGGCACGGTTGGTTGGTTGGTTTTTTCCCCATACCCCCATCTTTGGGTCACGTATCTCCTTTCTCTGGTTTTAATACAGAAGAGGAGGCATTTTCCCTTTGTTCTCTCTAAACTACTCAGAGTTCTCTACCCCCACTCATGATTTCAGACTGCTGTATATATGTGCTTGAAGTCCATAATAAGCTGTTTCGCAGCACCATGGCAAATGAACCAGCTCAGAACACTATCCCACATCTCAGTGTTTCCTCACACTACGCATGTGACAGCTTTTCAATTTTCCTGCTGAAATAAAGTACTTTCTGTAGGTACAGAACATCACAGTATTGATTTTGAAGGACAATTTCCCTGTGGACCTGAGTGGGAAGTTCAGCTGAAAGATATTCAAGTGCCAGACTGTTCACAGTCTTACTGAGTTTACAGTGCACAGAAGGTCTAATTTGGGCAGAAGTTTCTCCCTCCATCGATGGGAAGAGCTTGTGCAGCTGAACAGTGAACACGACACGGGCAAGACAGGGGAGCAGAACCAGCCTTCCTGTGTTCAGAGGAACACATGCCCTGCCTGGTGCTGACTGCTGACCTCAGCAAGGGATGAGCACAGGCACAGCTGCAGCTCCAGCCTGGCTCTGCACTTACTCGTTCTTGACAAAGGCGTATTTGTTGATGGTTTCGGCCACGTCCCGGAACAGGATTTTGGAAGTCAGAGTGTAGCCATGGTGCACCACTGGCTCCCCGTCAGGACCATCCCAGCAATCCACTAGCAACACAAAGAGAGCCACACAGTGAGAGATGCCCACGATCCTGTAGGTTCCTGCTGCTCCTGCTGCCAGCAGAACTCGCACTGCTCAACCGTGCAGGGTCAACAAGGCTCCTTCCATCTCTTCTGACCTGCCAGTGCAGCCAAGACTAACAAGACAGTCCTTTCCTAAATCAAGTGAGATTCTTGCAACCCAGAACTGTTTTCCTCTTATACTAAATTGAGGTGGCTCTTTTGCTCATATATAAAATTACAAAGGTGTAATAGGTCAAATAATGTTCACAGCTACCCTGGGAAAGCAGCTCCTGCTTCTGAAGGCAAGCTATTTAAGAACAATTTATCTGTTCCCACTCTTAATTTACCTTCCAACTTTATCACTGATTATATGAAGAGCAGCATCAAATCCACCACAAGTAGAATGGACCAGCACAGGGTGCTTTTCCTACTGAATTACTGTACCCTGCATTTACACCCAGCTCGTTACTGCTGTCACCTCTAGAGGCAGTTGTTCCCTAGGCTGTGAGGCAGCTACAATAGCTTTAAGGTCAAGCAAAATAACACACTGCTGTGTGTTCTAGTGAACTGTCCTGCAGAAGGGAGCACCCAATTTTCCAGGTTCACATTTTCTAATGGATTTTTAAATATATTTTTCCAGAGATGAGTTTTGCAATACTAAGAAAAAAATTAATATTGAGCTTAAATTTGTTAAAAGACTCTATTCCATCCAGAATCTGGAAAAGTACTAATGTTTTATTATTATTTAAATCATGCAGAACTTAGGAATCCAATGTGATCTCCACATTCCCCCATGGCAGGGGGTTGGAACTGGATGATCTTTGAGGTCCCTTCCAATCCAAACCAGCCTATGATTCTACGGTGTTTACAATATTTGTCTGAGATGGTCCTTCCCAATAAAAAACTCAGTTTAGGCTGCTCAAACACAAGAGTTTGCTGCTGAAGGGAATCAGACAGCCAAGCACTGATGCTCTGAGTTTGCCACTGGCTTTGTGCTTCACTGAAATACCCGTCCCACCCTTCAGAACCAGCCAGGTAACCCCATCAGCCCCCAGACCCAGCCAGATCCATCAGAGAAACTCCTGTCCCACCCCCAGCCCCAGCCAGCCCCCTACAGAAATCTCCGTCACCCACCCTCGACGCAGCGGCAGCCGCCCTGCAGCACCCGCGCGTACATGTCCACGCGCGACTGGGACAGCAGCTGGTCCCCGCTCAGGTAGGTGTTGTGGGACGAGGCGATGAAGTAGTTGCAGAGGGGCTGCTCCATGTCCTGGTGCACCTGGCAGTGCAGGGGGTTGAACACGTCGCAGGCGGGGCTGCGCATGAAGTTGGTGAAGCCTGGAAGCAGAGAACGGCAGGTGCCACACGAGAGGGCACGACCAGAACACGCTGCCCCCACAGCCAAGGATCTGACCCTGGATACGGGACCAGGGCAGAGAGGGGAGCCAATCTGATGTCCCAGCTTGGAAGCAAATGCTTCTTTTCCTCCCTGAGTTTCTTTTTCTCTTATGCTGTGAACAAGCCCTGCCCTGCCCTGAGTGAGGATGGAGTGGAGACAGGGCAGCAGCCACCCGAAGGAGAACTGTGGGGTCACCACAGCCAGTTCACTAATCCAGCCATCCTCAGACTAATTTATCTGAGAAGAGGGTGCCTGGTTTATACTTGTAAAGCAGAGCAGCACTGAACAGAAGAAGTTTTAAGAACATCTCCTTTAAGAATGAGAAATGTAAAACATTTCCAAAGGACTGTGCAAACAATGTCAACCCCGAAAGCAACTCAGAGATAAAAGCAGCAGCAGCAGCAAGGTTAAGAGGAACAGGAAGGCTTGCAGAAATATTTTCTAAGTGTCACAGCTTGTTCATTTTACTTTCCTTATATCAGTTTAAGTGCAGTGCCCTGGGTCACAGCAGGAGCTTGCTGAAGGGGGGCCATACTCAGGATTTAAATACCATGGGAGGAAGATTCCTACTTCTCTCCACCCCAAATCACCACGCACATTATGCTGCTCCATTCAAGTTCCCTTCTGGGCAAAGGAACACACCGTGGCATTTAACCTACTCCATCTCAACTCCAAGTTTGATTTGATACCAAGCTGGATTCTGAATAATACCCTGTACAATTGCTTTCACAAACAACGTAAGGCGTTAAAACCCAATGGAAGTGCAATTTTCCAATTTTTATTTCACATAATCAGCATAAATCAGTGGATTGTGCAGGAGCACAGATTACAGAGACAGGGCAGAATGAACACTTGGCTCTCACTGGAGCAGCTGCAGATAAACTACACGGGATGGCTTGTGCTTTACACACACAGTGAGCAATAAACCCACCCAGCCTCAGGCACCCCCCACTCCTGTAGGATGGCTGTGATGGATGGCTGCTGCTTCAGCTCCCCTGCTCACACCTCCCTCATGGCTCCCAAAGCCCACCCCCGCTCCCGACTGATTGATGGGATGTTCTGTGCCAGCCAAACAGGAGGAGCTGCACCAGCACACCACTAAAGCACTTGTAGTGCACCACAGTGTACCAAGGCAAACTCATTCAGAAATCAAAACTTTTACCTTCAATCCCAAGAACATTTTGCTTCTTGTTTTCTTCTGACACTTCAAACTTCTGTATGATGTCCAAACAATATTCTGGTGTCACATTATTCATCTGCACAAAAACAACAGTGTTGGTGCATTTATTTTTAATACCACGTCACCAGCATGTGAAATTCTGGGTTTAGACTTCTAGGTCCAGTCGAAGAACCTTATGATCAAACTGAGTTCAGTGAGTAGGCCAATCAATAGCACTACTAGAAAGGAATTTGAAGTTTTTATTTTTGTCAGTGCTGCACAAGCCTCTTGCCTCTGAACTTAGAGGAGAAAAATAGGAATGGAAGTAAAAGTAAAACCTGTGCCATTTTACTTTAAAGATGAAAATTAGCTGTTTAGCACCCTTAATAGTTGTACTGGCAATACTGCTGAAATGAGAACTATGAAGTTTTATTCTTTAATATAATCTTCTTAGACATGCAAAAAGATTTGGCAGGGTTTGATTACATTTTCATGCGTTTTTCCACTCCTGTGATTTCATTACTTCCAAGAGAGTTCACTATAATACACAGGCTAGGAGAGAAATAATTAAATTCTGAAATGAAAATCAGCAGTTCTTCTGAAACAAACACAAGTTTTGTCAACAGCTTCAACCAGCCCACAGCTGAAGTCCTATCTGACTTGTGGGGCACTTATAAGGTGACACTCATATTTCCTTTAAAATTCAAGGGAAGAAGCATCTTCCATCACTCATCTCATCCCTTCTCATCCCCCTTCAGGGGGTGTATTTCAGTTCCTCCACTGCCAAATCCCAGGAAGACAACACTGGCACTCCAACCTTTGGCAGGGTGTTTGTACCACCACTCTGCTCACTGCCTGTGCTCTGCCTCCTCTGCCAAAGCAGCTGGGATCCCTGACTCGTGGAGCAGGCTGGAAGCACGGGAACAGGCAGTGCCCTCTGTTAACATCACTGCTCCAGGCAAGGGCAGCACTGGGGTTAGTCACCATGAAAATTACCCACTATTTACTGTTTAAATCCAGAAAGAGTCCCTCTGTGAACTGTTCTCTTATTAATGGGCTTCTCTTTCAGACAGCCAAACCCATTCCATTTACTCTGCTCCATAGCCTTGGATGAATCTGTGCTTTCCACTATTTCCTGGAGCTCAGTATTCCCAGCATTCAGCTGTCAGGAAATCTGGGAGTAGCTTGACTGGTCTTCTCCATGGGCCTGATCCTGCCAGGTGCTGAGTTCCTCCTCAGAAATGTGGGACTGATCGTATCTCATAACACCCCAAAGGCTGCAGCCTAAGTATGAAAAATCACCAGAGGAGGGGACAAACCAGACAGGTCACCATCAGAAGGACAGTGAGAGAGGACAAGTGAAGCAGTTCCACCCACGTGCTGACTCAGGCTGAAAAACTTGGAGATCTTTTCCAGCCTTTCTCCCCTTCACCCTTCCCTCTGTTATTTCTCTTGCAGAGGGAAAGCAGGGCTCAGCATCCTCCCTCACCCTCACTGTACAAGTATGGAAAGAGGAGGAAATGACTGGTATTGTCTTCCCTGTCTGCTATTGGAGCCAGCTCCACAGGCTCTCCTCTTCCAAAGCCCAGCCACCAACATTGAGAATGTGATACTATCCCTCTGCTGCTCAATCCTGCCAGCCTTTCAGCTCCCAGCCAAACACAGAAAACATTCCCTGCCACAGGGAACTGTCCCATTATACTCCTTTAAAACTTCTTCCAAGAGAGCAGGTAGAGTAGTTCCAAAACATTAATTGTTCTTAATCTCCACTTCCTACCACTTGTTGTCCCATTTTCACTATTCCCTAGTCCCTGGTTGTTCCTGTGACACAGTACAAGCAGTGCAGGACTAAACTTACTGTCTCAAGCAGGCTCAACTCAAAGGCACAGCTGAGTGTTCATGGTGAACAACTGAGTTTTGCATAATTACACGTGCATGTTCTGATTGTTTTAAAATCACTTCCTCTGCAGTTCAATTAAAAGGAGCAGGGGCATTAATTTTTGCCACCAGCCTCCTCTGAGCTGCATAAAACCCCAGAGGAAAGTGCTTTGGTAGCAGGGTGCTGCTGTGGGACTGACATTTTCACATGGTCCCTGTCACTCGAGCACACCAGGGACATTTCCCAACCTGCAGCCCTGCCCTGGAGCCCAGCCAGGGCTGCTGGGCCACAGCTCAGAGGGCTGTCCTTCGTCTCAGGCCAGATGAAAACTGGACTGCAAAGCAGCTCATCCGTGGCAGGGCAGCAGGTGGGAGAGGGCCCAGGGAGCCTCCCCCTCACACAACCAGAGCCAAACACGGCAGGTTTGCAACACTCAAACAGCCTTTTACTGCCATAAAGCTGTCAGCACCAGTCAGAGGGGTCCCTGCTGTGACTGAAATGAAAGCACTTGCTGTGGTCTGGCTGCAGCAGAAAGGGGGGAAGGACAGACAAGCAAGGAAGCAGACACAGGGCAGCTCCACTCAGGGCACCCAGGACCGGGGCACAACGGGGTCATTCCCTCATGGGGCAGATTCAGGGGGGCAAGAAACTGCAAAGCTGCCCTTTGTCAGGGAAGAGGGTCTTTGTAAAGCCTGTCTCAGCTCAGCCCCCCTCCTCAAAAACAGCGAGGAGACAGGCTGCGTCATGAGCAGAGCCTGGAGATGCTGCTGTGGGAGCCACGTGTCCTGGAGCAGGACACCAGCTTGTGGGGAGCACCAGCTCTGACGAGGGCACTGGCTAATTAATGAAGGGCACTCCCAAAGGGACAACGCTCAGGCACACAGATGTGACTGGACATCCAGGGATGTTCCTCCCTCACAGCCCCTGAGGGAACTGCAGGAGCAGAGGTCACCCCAGGAAACCAGTCTGCTCTCTGCCCCTCTGACATTTGAAGCCATATAATTGCAGTCTCAGTAGCAAGGAGCTGAATTTAACTGCACCTAAGTGGAAATAATCTGTTTCACAAGCCCTGGGGTGAAGGCAACAGGGAGTTCTCCTAAAAAAAGAAGCCAGTTTAGCAAGCTAACAAAGCACCCAACCCGCTTTTGTTCTATCCTCAGGCTGCAGAACATTTAAAAGTCTTGCCAAACGAGTGGCAGATGGAGCAGGACAGACTGTCTGCAGATTTCCAAGCAGGCAGACAGGAGCAAAACCAAAATGCCGTTTGGTTGAAGGCAGTGGGGAGCTCCATTATGATTGGAAGCATTTTCAGCTTGTGGAAGCAGTGCTGCCCCAGACGAGGATGGGGTTGGCACTGGGGACATCAAAGGCTGGGTCTCCCTCGTGCTGTTGGTGCTGGGGAGTGGGAGAGGCAGAGGCAGTGCAAGGAGCTGCTGAACTACAGAGCCAGGAGCTGCTGAACTACACAGCCAGGAGCTGCTGAACTACACAGCCAGGAGCTGCTGAACTACACAGCCAGGAGCTTCCTCCAGGAGCTCAGCTGGGGCTTGAAGCAATGCTGAGTTCCATCAGGCAGCCCTGCCCACCTGTGTTACTGAGGAGGGGCAGACAGAGGATGCAGAGTGCCACACCTGACTGCAGAGTGTCACCCTGGCCTTGCTGCTGCACCAGGAGCTTCATCATGTCCTTGTGCACCCCAAAGCCAGCTCCTCTGCCTCTCTCACATCTTCTTCCTGCTCCGGGTCCCTGAGTGCCCTCCATGCCACTATCCAGGGCACTGCAAAAATTGTCCAAAGAAGTTCAAACTCTTTCTACAAGGATTTTAAAAAACAATAAAGACTTCAGATTATTTTTTTTTTCTGTTCCATCTGTGCTTTGTGCTCTGCCTCAAGCTAAACTTTTCCATAATACTCTTTCCCTATACCTGAATGTACTTATATGTACATACAACAAATGGATGTAAAGTATTCCCATACCTTTTGTTCCACCTTCAGGAACTGAGCCAGTTCCTCAGCAGTGAGATGATCCTTCTTGTCACTGTAGCTTAAGAGCAGCAAGTAGAGGTCCCGACGTAAGGACATCATCTTGTAAAACACCGAAAACTCTTCAAAGTTCAGGGTTCCTTGGTTCTCATCCGTGTCTGCTTCCTAAGGGGTACAGACACTCAGGTCAGCGTGGTGAACACAAGTGACTTTGGGGAATGAAACAGAACAGGACTTGTGTACACCAACAGAAATGTAATAAATTCTAGTCCGCAAGGATCTGTTCGGACTCAGTCCTAACAGTAAAACAAGTGCAAAATTAAATCATCCTCTATTGGATTTTTGGTGAAAACAGTTGTTACACTAAAGCCACAGATTCCCTATGAAACTCTAATTTCCCTCTTTAGTTTTGAATTCATTTTCTCTGTAAAGAGGCTCACCCTGGGCTTTACTCTGATCTGCTGCCCTCCTGTATGCCCTGCAGTTATCCTGGATTAAAACATAGCAAGGAGCATAATAATGTCACCCCGTGGCTTCCCTAACAACTGTCTGACATTTTAAAACATTCAGGACAATATCACAGTTTTAAACACACTTCAATTTAATCTGCAACACTTCAGCCCCTCACACTCTGCAGAGAGGACAAGTCTGCAGCAGCAACAAGACTCCACACCAAAATATACACCGAACATCTTCAGTCTTTTTTTTTTGTCTCTCCTCAGAGGTAGGAAGAAAACAGTACTTAACACACACTAATACAAGCTTTTTCCTGTGAACATCTGCCTAAGAGGATTGCTTTGGATTTTCAAAACAAAGAATATATTCTAGGCAAGCACTAAGTAGGTCTCCATGAAAAAAGAACTTCAAGGAAGCTACAACCTGGGTAAGTTTTGGGCTGTGGCAGATAACGGAGGCAAACTGAAATCTGAAATGTGCTGCTGTTGCTCTGAACCATGTCCTTCGTTCAGAGCTGTATACTGGGGGGTGTTTCTCTGTACTCTACCCCCCTTGCCATTCCCCAGTCAGGTACCCACTCGGGTCGGAACCCTTCCAACACTTGCTTGGCTCTGACCCCCTTGGTTTGTCCCCACAGCGACACAAATACAAGATCTTCAGCTGCACAGCATCCTCATCCTGCCACCACTTCTCAGGAGCAGTGCCCGACTTCATCCCTGCACAGTCTGGAAGTGCAGACAGAACTACTTTTTTTTCCCCTCTCAGGACTTGGCCTCACAACTCTGCCCCTGCTGCCTTTCACTGCACCTCCTTAGTGCCACTGCCGGCCAAAACACCAACTCCCATCACAGCAAGTCAGCTGAGAAGGAAATAATTCCCAGGTATCTGGTGCTGAATGGGGTTTTTAATAATTTTTATCGACTACATATCTTAAATGACATTTATAATTTGTGAAAACAAGTACCACCTGAATTCATCTCCACAACACAACCCCACCAGTTTCCACACTTCAACTCTTTGGGGAGTAACTCAGTGCTCCAAAGACACATCTCTAATGTGGATTTTATGTCAGACAAACAAAGGATTTTTGGCCAGGGAAAATTCTTCATGTTTTACAGTAAATCAGCTTTTGGCTGGTACTGGTTTGGAAAACAGCAAAACTTCCTTTTGCTCTCCTTTATGTCCTTGGCTTGTCTTTCCTTTCCTACAGTAAACACAAGGGCTGGTGAAAATGGGAACTGTTTCCAGACAACAGAAGTCAAAAATTGATTCTGGCTAAGTATGAGGAAGTTGTTAAAAAAACCCTAATTACTTTCATAAAACCAGTTTATATTAAATAATTTTCCATAAAGGAAATGAAAAAAGATTTCAATAGCAACAGAGTAACTCCATCGTCCATCAATGCCAGCACAGAACAGTTCAGTCCACGGAGACAGAAACAAGAGTGCAGCTGAAAGACTAATATTGATGGATTGTCTTTTACATGGTTCATGTCACTTAAACAATGTTCTGATGCACCTCTGTCTACAGGAAGGTGAGACTTGGCAAAAGCCTGGGAGGTGCTGGAAAGGACAGAGTTTTAAGTCCCAGCCTGCAGCCCCTGCTCTGGATCTGCCCAGGAACAGACCAAGGGTGGCACAACCCTCCCACAGCCACCCACCTGGAACATCTGGCGGACCTTCCTGCGGGGCAGGTTGACGTTGAGCTTGTGCATGAGCTGGTGGATCTCCTCGATGTTCAGCAGCCCGTCCCCGTTCTTGTCGGCCTCCTCAAAGGTCTGCTTGACCCAGCTGCAGCCGCGTCAAGGACAGCTCCAAAGGGCCATCTCCTCATGGAGAAGGGAGCCAGAGCACTGGGCAGGGC
>NW_020955637.1:889403-892123 GCF_003031625.1 Empidonax traillii | reverse complement strand
GCGGGGCAGGTTGACGTTGAGCTTGTGCATGAGCTGGTGGATCTCCTCGATGTTCAGCAGCCCGTCCCCGTTCTTGTCGGCCTCCTCAAAGGTCTGCTTGACCCAGCTGCAGCCGCGTCAAGGACAGCTCCAAAGGGCCATCTCCTCATGGAGAAGGGAGCCAGAGCACTGGGCAGGGCAATAACCCTTCTCCCCCCTCCCTGTCTTTGCTACATTTTCAGCCAAATGTTTAAAAGCAGAGCTGGTTTATGGCACTTACATCTGGGTTCACAACAGCAGCCCCTCTGCACTCCCATTTCTGCTACTGGTTTCTCCTCTCAGAGGGCACTCTAAAGTTCTCAGATGCTGCTGGGCTTGCTCTGGTATCTTCTCCACCTCTCCCTTCACTCTACTTGAACTTCACTGCCTCACCAGTCCCTTTCACCCCCTCCTTGCACACAGACCCTCAGCATCTCTTGCTAAGCTCTTACACTGGCTGGAACCAGTACAGGGTCATTTGTGAGCAGTCTCCCAGCTGCCACATTTGATAAAACAAACAGGACTGCAGTGATGTTTCATCAGGAGAGAAGATACGGCAGATACAGCAGCTTGGGAAAGTGCTGGTTAAATATAGCAAGCTGAGGACATGTGCAACAGAGCGTGCAAAGTAACCCCAATGGATCTGTGCCTACTGTGGATCCGAATTAGCACTGAAAACATAAATTAAAAATACCCACGGTGTATATATTCTCCAGGAGGAGACAACAAGTGACCACTGGAGATTTCCACGGGGCAGAAGAATTGACAAGTTCCAATTTGAATTGAGACAGCTTGGTTTGGGGATTTTTGGTGATGGGGAAGTGTTCTCTGTGTATAACAGTAAACAGCACTGTTGTGAAAGAGAGCACAGCAAGAAAATATTCAGTGAACGTGAAGTTCGTTTTCATTACTGGGCCACAACAAATATTTAAGGTTCTTTCAAGATTTGTGCTCCTGACAGTCAGTGCAGGCTGAGAAGACCACAGATATCTGACTCACACCACAAGAAATGGAGATGGCCAAGAGTTACTGGTCAGTTTACTGAAAGAATCCAGGAATGTCAGGGTTTCACCTGTACTAGTTTTCAGTCAGTACCGTCCTCAAACCAGTGTCTTTTAAGGGACCTTGCAAGTTGCAGCAGAAGAATAAAAGCACAGTTGGGCAAACAGAAGATGACATAAATGCTGAAACCATCCTGGGGTCAGTATGTATTGTGGTAACTAGAAATAACCTTCTTCAAGAAGAATTTCATTAAGAATAGCAAGACTATCCCCTGACTTCAGTCGATGTTTTATCTCACGTACAAGTGTCCGTGTCAAACCCATTACTCGAGTTTCCACTGCCATCAATGGGAGGGTTTTGGTCACCTAATAGGAGGTGAAAGGACACCCTACACTGGAGTCACTAAGGACCAAGCCAGGAATAGGGAATGAGGAGCTGGAGCCCCGGCTATCAAAGGATACTGGTCGTGTGTCCTCTGGCGCTTGGCGAGCGAGTCCTCGTCGCTTATGCCAGCCATCAAATACTTGAGCCCCGTGATCCAGGTGCGAGCCTCCTCGGGGTTGGAGGTGATCAGGTCCAGGGACTCCAGGTGGTTGCCATGGTAAATGGTGAAGCAGCAGCTGGGGTCAAAGCTGCCCTCGGCGTGGCGGTGGAAGATTTCCGACTGCCGGCCCTCGGTGACTTTGTAAATGGAATCGATGACAACTGTGGGGAGAAGAGGAAACAAAAATTGACGTGCTCAGAGAGCAGCCAACCTGCTTCTGATTTGAACAGTTGTGAATTATTCAGGCTAGGAGTCGCTAAACTTTATTAATATTACATCTTCACATCCCAAAGCCCTCTCTGACTGGAAGGTTTTCCTCGCTTTGGCTGTGCCAAGTCCCAGCACAGCTCCGAGCGCTCCCTGCGACACCACAGGGCTGAGGCGACAGAAAGGGGAGCGTAGGGAGACAGCCCCACATGCCTCCCATCCATCAGTGAACCCCTGCTTGGCTCCAGGGGGACTGCTCCCACACAGCCCTGCTCCCCTCAGCAGGAGTCTGGGATACCCAGGGCTGTGCTGGGGCATGGTGGCTCCTGATGCCACGGTGGCTCCTGATGCCACGGCACCCAACGGCTCCTCAGCAACACACACGGGCACACAAGCGCCAACTGCCACTGTCTGGAGCCTTCCCAACTGCTGGTTTTTAATCTCAAGGCTCCCTGACAGCTCTGATGAATTCTAGTCTTTATTGTATTCAATAAACCACTGATTTGCATTTCCAATTTAAGACAGTGCAGCAGGAACGGCTTCAGTGAGAAATAATGCTACACAGTCACTTCAAGATGTAATAATGCTGAAGAAAAGGATCACAGTTAGGATTAACAAACCTCAATCTAAACTCTTCTAGGTTCTGTATTTAAATTTGTGATGTATACATTGAAAAGAATTCAGCAGTTATCAAGGTCCTCTTCGGTTTGTTCAAAATTCATGTGAAGCTCTGGAAAATGCTCACATCTGACTGAACTACGCTGGCCTTCCTTAAAAGCAGCGTCAAAAATAATTTATTTCATTATCCCTCTGTAACTCCCATTCTATTCTGAACTGCCCCAGAAATAACAGAAATAAGAGCAGTTTACTTTTTGCCTTCTCGCTCTTCCTGGAGGGTCTCCATCGGATGCAGGTCCTGTGCTCGTCCAGGTAGAAGAGCCGGACCAGC
>NW_020955637.1:841817-889362 GCF_003031625.1 Empidonax traillii | reverse complement strand
CTTAAAAGCAGCGTCAAAAATAATTTATTTCATTATCCCTCTGTAACTCCCATTCTATTCTGAACTGCCCCAGAAATAACAGAAATAAGAGCAGTTTACTTTTTGCCTTCTCGCTCTTCCTGGAGGGTCTCCATCGGATGCAGGTCCTGTGCTCGTCCAGGTAGAAGAGCCGGACCAGCCCTTTGGTTCCACTCTTCAGCTTAACCATCTGAGTCCCAGACTGCATGACACTCATGCATCTTTCAACTGTGAAGCAGAGCAGGAAAGTTCAGCTGAATGGCCATCTAATTCCACCAGTAACATGACTTACTTCCAACATCTGCCAACACTGAACACTTTTGACTGGCACCATTACTGGCAAGCCGGTCAGTGCTGTGAGACATACAATTCCTTCTCCACTAACTTCTCCACATAGGAAAATGGAATAACTCATCTGGCAGAACACCTTCACAACAAAGGAAGCAAGGAAAACTTTACCCTATGTTGAGGAAAATATTTTATAGTTGTTCCATGCTTATCTCTTTTAGATTTTTTAATAACATCATACACAGCACATATTTTAAACCCCAGCACTCCATGAATTTGGACTGGTGAGATCATCATTCAAACTCCTCATTTCTTTGGGCTCTGTATCTTGTGGTGGTGATGTTGGCAGAGCTGCTCACAGAATTATAGCCAGACAATCCCTCCTCCCCACACACATTCACACCCTCCCCATCCTGCTACCAGACTTCAAGCACAGGCTGTGATGACTCCCTTTTATCCACCCATCCCATCCGGAGGGTGTAGCTTTGTTTCTCTGTTTTGACTAAAATAAACCCGTCACTTCCATTTCACCTCACATCTTCCCTCCTACAGCCTTCCAAACACTAGGATCAAGATAACATTTCCTCTTATCTCAGTATATATCCATGCTCTTCAGTTACCTTCTCCTGGCTGTATCCATTCACAGCCTCTCCTCGCTTGGTATCACTCCAAATTCACCTCCTGGGTGATTTGTTTACACTCTGGCTGACTCCCAAATATACTCTCTGGGTCTGTATTTCTTATCACCCTTTCTTATCACTCTTCCTCTCTCCACCACTTCTCTCTTCAGTATCACAACAAAGTCTAAGTCACCCTCCCACTCCTCTCTGCCACAGCTGGGATTTCTTTTCGCAGCTCCCAACTCCTCTGACACATGTCACAAGCAGCTGGAGCAGCATCTAAACATTGGTCAGGCAGGGGATGAGCAGACACTGTGGGTGCAGTGACCTCCTCTAGCTCCCTCACTCACAGGGAGCTGGCACAGCCAAGCTGCACATGGATTAACTCCACCAGAACAGTGTTTTGCCCGAGTCGTCTTTCCAGGAGGAATGAGAGGATTCAGGCTGAGCTGAACAGAACCAAACTCTCCTGAAAGCATCACATTCTCAAACAAGTCTCTGTTAGAATCAGTTCAGCTGGCAGAGAAAAAGAACCACCAAACTCTGTTTGCATTAATATGCTGTTTAGGACAGCCAGCAAAAGGCAGAAGGGAAAGACTACATTTATTTACTGGAAGACAGGCAAAAGATGTGCCACACTCAGACAGTTAGAGCCAACCCAACCACAGGGGAAATAAAAAAAACATAAAAGGCAATCCAGTTCCTTCTTCACCACATCAATTGCCTAAACATTTCTACATCCCATTTGTAATTGTTAGAGGTGCATTTCACAGTCATGCTTTCAGACTGACCTCAGAATCAAGAAGTTATATGGAATAGATTTTAAAACACTTTCTTGCACAGACAGAGAAGAGCAGAAGGAACCCAGTTCCTGCCCAGGATCTCAACAGTCTCCACTTCTCAACCACCACCTGCATGAAGTTAGTGCCCAAGGAAACACCACCTTTTCTGCTTGCCTTCCACAGGAATACCATCAGAACTCCAACATTTAAAGAATAGTAAATGTGTAAGAGAGTTCACTGCATCACCCCTGCTGTGGAGGTGTTAATAACAAAGAACTCAGTTAAAGAACAGACTGAGGTAATGGAAATGCCACAGCAGTCATAGGCCCACTGGATTTCAGCTCTGCAAACCATTTACAAAACACCCCATCCTCCCCTTTAGGCTATTTATAAAATATAAGCACGCAAATAAAAAAAGATCTTTTCCCAATCTATTCTCAAAATGCTAATTCCAGTCTCGGCAGACACCGCACATTAGCATCTGAATCAGGGGAAGGCACTGAGCACAGGCAGGGCAGAATAAAGCTCCAGAAGAGCAGCTCAGGGAGGCTTTCACTGAGAAACAGGGAGGCTAGTTCCAGAAAAACATCTACTCCTGTAGATAAACCAGGAATACAGAGTAAATGAGACAGCTCTTCGAAGGAGACGGGTATCAAAATTTGCAGAAGCAAGACATGGCTCCCAATAGATGGTACACAAGGACTAGCAGATACAAACCCATCTGTGCCAGCTCGACTGCCTCTGGAGTGGCCACGCTCCCCAGCACGTGGGACACCTCTGAAGCCAGCAGGAAGGCCATGGAGCCCCGGGAAGTGGGGTGTTCCCTGGAATGCCACCCGTGGGGCAGGTGCTGTTCGCTGTACCTGGGCACGCTGCTCCTCCCGCAGGGTGACCCCCCTGCAGCTGCAGCTCTGACTGCTCCAGCAGCACTAATCCATCCCAAATGGGCAGTGCTGCCTTCCAGCTCGGCTCTAATCTATCCCCACACGCAATCCCTGATGACCAGGGGATGGCTCAGCATCCTCCCCACAGGAAGCCCTCCCAGAATTTACACTGTGCTCACAGTTTAACTGCCTTTCCCAGTTCTCCAGGGGTCGGCATTCACTGGATTTCATTCCCAACAGTCACAGTTGTGTGGCTTCCCCACCAAGGCTCTAGGATGTGCAGGACCCTTCAGTCAGCACCACAAGGGAAATGTTCAGAGGATGAAAGCATTACACTGAGCAGCATTTCAGCAAACTGGAAATGCACTTTGCTCTGCAGGGCCCGGTCCAGCAGGGAAAGCAAGAGCCCCTCCAGAAAACACCTTCACCAAACTTAAACAAACAGGGGGCACTTTGTCCTGCCATATTTTGGGGGTTAGCTAGTCAAGGAAACACTGTTACCTGAGCATTAGTAGCAAAACTCTATTGCCAAGAGCCTACAGCAAGGTCAGGATGGAACACAAATTTCTTACTGCTGTCCACAAATACAGTTTGGGTTTTTTTCCTATTATACTACTATACATTAAGAAATTAATATTTCAAAGTGCAATCAAATGACAAAAGGTTTGGCCTCATGTCTTGCTCTTATGGACCTAATGTTACAGCCATCTGACAAAACAAAAAGATTAAATAAGGTATAAAGAGCATTACCAAACACTGAGAAGTGTAATTATGAAAGAGGATAGAAACTGGGTATATAAATGATATGCATCAACTGCATTAAGCTGAAATTAAGCTTGAGGAGATAAAAGGAACCCGTAAAACACAGGAGTTCCTTTTTCAAGTGCAACATCAGCTCTTGTCCCCTGCATTCAGTATTTTGGGGGTTACTGGTGCTTTGCAAAGGGTTGTGAAGCACTGGCACAGGCTGCCCAGGGCAGTGGTGGAGTCACCATCCTTGGAAGGGTTCAAAAAACATCTGCGTATGGCCCTTGACGTGGTTCAGTGGTGAACACGGTGGCGGTGCTGGGCTGATGGTTCCTTCCCAAAAAAGCCCCCACCTTACACAATTAACCTTCCCCGAGCCAAGCAGTGAAACGCTCTGGATCCGATCAAACCCTGGACCGAACGCCAAGCCCTGACAGTCTCAGCTCTCTGTGCTCTCCTCAACACCCTGGCTTGGGCCATTCACTCCCCCTGAGCAGCAAAGTTTGCCTTTCCACTAATGCCATTAAAAGCCATTTAGTCCCCACCTCCAGCCCAGAGAGCTGGTTTTATCCAAATCCCCCAGAAGAACACTAATATCCAGCACTAATGTCAGCACAGGGCTGATTGCTGTGTTATGCAACAGCCAGAGGGCCCAGGAGGGCACGGAGGGCACATGCAGGTCCGGGGAATCCACAGCCCCAGGCAGGACTGGCTGTAATAGCCACGGCTCATACTTTATGCCAGATTTTAATTTGCTCTGCAGCAACTCTTCCAGCCCTACGGAATTTTACAGTAAGCTTCTTACAGGGGTTTAATCCTAATCTCTGGGAAGTCCATGGCCATGAGATGGACAATCTCTTACACCTCTGCAAATCCCAAAAAACCTTCAAGGAAGTCACAGAGCACCAGCAGAGACACCAAAGGCTGGTGCCAAGCCCAGCTGAAAAGGGCACAGGCAATTCATTCATCTCAGCCCTGGAGATGCAGAGCAAACAAATGAGTAACCAAACCCAAACAGTGACTGCCCAAACCAACTGAGAACGGTGTACAGACAATAGAAATCACCCTGGAAAACCACTTGTAAAGTCACTAGATAATATGCAGACAAAAAGGGGTGAGGCTTAAAACAAAGACATATCATACCCAGAACAGGGAAACAATCCCAAACACAACCAAAATCTATCAGCATAGTTTCCACTCTTCATAGATCTGAGAACTGTCTGGTGTTGCCTTTTTTCCTTCCAAAAAACAAAACCAAATCCAAATATTTGGGAGTAGTAGCTCTCAGAAGTCATGTTTGAGTAACACATATTTCACAGTAACTGCTCTTCCAGCCTCCCCTCTTGACAATGCTGGCTCAATGCTCCTGCCTATGATCAATAAGTCATCTTATTTTCACATTCAGGTGAACAGTCTTTGCTCTTTGTCTCCTCCACAGCTGATCCCTGACAATCCTTAGTTATTCCTGCCATGGGAGCACCCAGAGTCCCTTCCCAGACTGAGGTCCCCTCCTCTTTTGCACGTAGAGATCAGAAAGGAACCAGGAGCATCCAAACAAAACCTTGGCACTACAGTATCACACCAGTAGAGTTTTGTTCCCTCAGGGAGACTTCACAGAGTACTGTGCAATGCAGGGAATGTCTCGCCAGGACAGTGCCTCACTCACAGGGGCTGTGATCTGCTTTTGGGAAGCAACCCTTCAGTGCAGCAACTGAAGTACCAGGAATAATGGATATTTTCTACCTCTGCCCAAGGATACTTCCTTCTGCTAGCTCAGCAAACTGCCCAGTATTATCTCCACGCAATTAGCCCAGGTTTCATCCCTTGTTCAGAAACATCCTTCACCAGAGCTGGGCATTGTGAGAGCTCTGGTGCCACTGCAACACAGCAGGACCGAGGGCTCTAAGTTTTCCATTAAGACCATGGAATTAGTCCTTTATCCACACTGAAAAGCTCAATCATTTAAGCACAGACATGGCCAGCTGCCAAAGAACATTGTCACATCAATGGGGCGAACAAGGAGTGCAGATTTATTAAGCAAACACAGTTAAGTTTGCACATCCTAATCCTCTTTATTTCGTGAGGATCCCTCAGCAGGGAGGGCACAGCAATTGATTATGACACTACAGAGCGTGTGGGAAAAGCAGGAGACAGGAAGGAACGGAGGAGAAGAGTTTCCACTGCCCCTGGCAAGAGGAGGAAGTGCAGTCAGGTGTGCAGGTGCTGCTGTGGCAGGCTCAGGATGGGCAGCATCCTCACCCTGCTGGGACAGGCTCAGGATGGGCAGCATCCTCACCCTATTGGGACAGGCACAGGATGGGCAGCATCCTCACCCTATTGGGACAGGCACAGGATGGGCAGCATCCTCACCCTATTGGGACAGGCACAGGATGGGCAGCATCCTCACCCTATTGGGACAGGCACAGGATGGGCAGCATCCTCACCCTGCTGGGACAGGCACAGGAAGGGCAGCATCCTCACCCTGCTGGGACAAGCACAGGAAGGGCAGCATCCTCACCCTGCTGGGACAAGCACAGGAAGGGCAGCATCCTCACCCTGCAGGGACAGACTCAGGACATGCAGCATCCTCACCCTGCTGGGACAGGCTCAGGGAGAACAGGGCACTGTGGCTGTGTCTGCAAAGGAAATCCCTCAGCCAGGCGAGTGCTCAGGCACCAGGCAGGAGCAATCCCTCACTCCCAAGAGCTCCCCTGAGCCACCTCTGCAGCTCTGGGACAGCAGCTCAGGCTTTGCTGCCTCACAGGACTGACAGACACCAACCAGTCGGGAAGGCAGACCGGGAGCTGTGCCTCTGGAAGCACAGGTGCAACACAGTAAGCCACGAGCTCTCTGTCTTCCAGAATCCCAGATCTGCCCTCTAAACAAATCAATAGATCCATAAATAAGGATCACACACTGTGAAACAAACCTGTCCTGTTCTCAGCCTGCCTTTGTTGTATGTTACTAACCAGGGAAATAGAACTCTCACCACAGCATATTCAGAGGGGTCAGACCCCCTCAGCCACCACATCCTCTCCAAATACACCATTCCTTTGTATCTCTCCCCCCTGCTTAACTTCTCTATTTAACAAAAAATAGGAAAAAAAAAACCACATAAGGACCCTTCCTAAAGCTCATTCCTGTCCCCACACAGGAGACGAGCAGAGGATAAACCATCCCAGCTTCAGTGCAACAGTCAGTCCTGATGTCTGCAAATTTATCAGCAAATAGCAGTGTGTGACAGCATCCTCACCCCCCTGGGGAGGGGGATGAATGACAGGGCACGAGAGCAGCTGGAGCTGCAGGGTGAAGCAGCTGGAAGGGGCACCCAGTGCCAGGACCTGGAGCTAGGCTGGAGGGAGCACTGCTTCCCCCTCGGGCTGCCAAACAAACCCATATCTGGGGCTCCATCAGACAGCAGAAGGAGGGGAAAAAAGCAGAATAGAACTGAAGGTGGAGTTGATTAACCTTTAAAAGTAATGAATGGAGAAGACGTTGCAACAGATGATATGGACTAATTTATTCACACTCCTCAGAAACAGTCATTTTGCTAAAGAAACATGTTTATCTATTCTATTCTAAATTACCTCGGAGCAAGTCACCGACAGTGAGTCATCTGTGGGCAAACAATGAATTGACAGTCTCAAACACCAAAGTGATTTTATGACTGAAAATGATGATGTTTTGTGCAGCTGAGTTTCGTGCTGATCAATGTTTCTGTTGGTAACATGCAAACACCTCCAAACCCGTTATCTGTTGTGGTGCTGGGGTATGGATAACCTGCCCCAGCCCAGGCTCCAGCTCCTGTCCCACTGCCTGCCTTCCTGTCTCTCACACAGAAACCCTCTCGTGGCACCTCACAACTCTCATTTCAGCCATCCCAGAAGCACAGGGAGCAGCCCATGCTGCCAGGCTGTCCTCCAACGCATGAGCTTCTGCTGGAAGAGAGGGAAAGCGAGCACACGCTCCTGCTGCAGCAAGCTCAGCGCTGGGAAGAGCTGTGAATGGTTCTTTCAGCCAGGTCTGCTCTCCAGCCCCTGGTTTCCCACCACAGGGCCACCAGCCCAGCCCAGCACTCAGACTTCATGCAAGTGCTGCAAGAGGTACTTGGGCACTTTGACATCTATGCCAGCCACATAGTTTCAGAAAGGCCACAGTTCTTCAGAGAACTGCAACAAGCTTTCCAGTTTCACACCACAGCCTTCTGCAGATCTACTGAACCAAGAGTAGAGTTAATTCATGGGCACCACAAAAAGGGAATACTAAGCAGTTAACAAGCACATAACCTAGTTGGTAACTGGACCACTGTGCCCTTGGCTCTGCAGAACAGATTGGATGTCTCTCAGCATCAAGCTCCAGCATCCTCCGAACCCTCCCAGGGCCATGGGAGGACACTCTGGTCAGGCTGGCAGGTGAGAGGGTTCACTTCACACAGGGAACATCCCCAGGACACACCAAACCACCCCCAGGCTTCACACCTCTCACAGCTGCCACGTGCACGTGCTAATTAATTATCAGTGCATATAGTGCTGTGACAGATTTAAGATATTGCTGGAATTAAACCTGTGCGAGACCAAGATCTTCCCAGGACGAGATTGGTGCCTTGGATATCCACTCAGACCATAATTCCTTCATATATCACTATTCCTGAATCTGCACTTGTTGTTTTCCAGGTGCTTGGACAGCTGCAGATACAGGAGCCCAAAGCAACAGCAATAACAGTGTTGAACAGGCTGCTGTGCTGGTCCCTGGGAATGAGACTCGATGGATTGGGGGCTGTTTCTCGGCTCAGCTGTGCCAGTTGCATCCCCAGGGCTCTGATAAAACACCAGAGAACTACAAAGCAGCGGTAGACCCACAACCAAGGCAGGTCTGTGCTGTGCCTGCTGTGTCCCAGTGCCAATCGCTCCCTGAGCTCCAGCACTGCCCACCCTCGGGGTCAGCAGCCACCCAGGAATTCATGGCCAAGCTGCTGGAGCTGCTGCTTCCAGGAGAGCTCATCTGGAGCCAATGCAGTGCCCACCTGTTCAGGTAGCCATTTATCCAGGTGTTATCCTACAGCACCTCAGTGTGCGGTGCCACACACACCCTGGCACCAGATTCAAACGGATTAAACTGATGCTTTCCTTCCAGGCCTGTTCCACACCCCCTCCAGGCCAGCTGGCTGCTGTGAATTATTCAGTGGGGCCATATCCATTACCTCGTGTGCCTCGGGAAGCAGATGGAGTAACACCTTAACCTGAGCATGGGCATCAAACCTTAATGCAGAGCTTGGGGTAACCAAAACCCAGCATAAACCCAGGCTCTGGCACCGCACCACACCCACTCCAGCACAGGAGGCTCTTTGCTCAGGCTCTCCAAATACCTCACTTTTCCCTCAAACAGGTTCTTGTCATAAAAATGCCTTCTGAGCTACCCAATTTTGGCAACCCAGCACTCTGCCAAATGTAAGTTTTTTGTTTAAAAGCACATAACCCAACACGCTTAAGGATGAGCAAAATACAAAAAATAATTCTATCTACCATGATTTCTCCTCTCCACAGCATTTACCCTCTATCCACTTAGAGCCTTAAGCTAATTGCCACTTTCTGTCAAGCACTGACTTAAATTGAAAAGATCAGACATTATAAACTACAAGTTACCGAAGAAAGTTATTCAAGACGTCTTCCTTTTCTGTACCATCTCCTGCAACTCTTGAAAAGACCCATTTTTCATCCAGTGCTGTTTCCTTCAGATTTTACACATCATTTGCATGTGTGCTCTGCTATTTATAAGCACTACTAGGAAAAGCTACAGAAACTCTTCTCCAGAGAAAGCCACAGCAAAATGCCCAACAGATGAAAAGGTCAAGAATGTTTTTGTTCAAGGCAAATACATTTGCAATAATTTAAGCTAACACAGAAGTGCAGTTTGTCCTTATCATAGGAGCAGTATCTCATAGAAAAACTATGTGTTTTCATGGAGAAATGTTCCTTCAAATCAATACAAAAATACCGATTTTTCTTGTTAAACAATGAGGAATACACGCAGACTTTTCATACCAGCAATGTCCACAGAAATACTGTATGTAACTCAACAAGCAGAAGGATTCAGTTACCTGATTTTTCTACAAGCATTTCCAGAAACGTTACGAGCTCGTCCTTTGGCAATTCCAAACTCAAACATCCTCAAACATCCTTACCTTTTTCTGGACTTAGATTTTTATATACTTCAAGGTCTGCCATTAAATTTGTAACTCATGCATTATTGGCAAGCAGAATGGAAATTCCCCCTGCAGGAAAGCCTCAGTTCAATCTTCCCGTCTTCAGAGCTAACACATGTGGGAAGCAATCCTTGGAAGTACGGCAGACCCCCGCCAGCGCCGCTCCGTAGGATGAACGACGAGATCTCCGTGAGCCATCCACAAATCCAGGGGCAACACCGGACAACTTCTCTCACAGGCGGGAAGCAGAGCCCGGGAGGGGAGCTGGGAGCATCTGCTCCGTGCTGCGCTCAGGGGATGAGGAGCAGCGGCTGCTCCGGGTCTGACACACGCACAGCTCACCAAGACGCTCCGGCAGGAGCCGTGCCCCGAGCCTGGGAAGAGCAGCTCCACTCGGGAGCACGAGGAAATCCTGCGGGCAGGGTCGGGAAGGGATTACCACACTTCAGTTCAGGGAGAGAACGGGAGAGTGACGCAGGCTGGATGCAGGAGAGAAAATCCACCCTCACTCCAGAGTCACTGCCGGCATTGCCGCCGTGGATCCCGCCAGGCAGGAACGCAGAACCTGCATGGACTGCGCTCCTTTTGCCCCGATTTTGCGCCTCCTGTGCTGTGCGTGTGCCTGGCTGAGGGGAACAGCCGTTCTGCAGAACCAGGCCAGTGAGAGCACAAATGCAAATGGTTGGGGCTGTGCATCGCTGAGCAGAGCATCGCTGAGCAGGGCACCGCAGAGGAGCCCGAGTCCCCTGCGAGACGCTGAGCACCGACACTCCCAGGGGCTACACAAACCTCCGTGCTGCACGACAACTCCTGCGCTGCTGTAAGCCAGCTCCCTGCTCCTGAAATCAGGGGTTTACAGGCAGTGTGGAACAATGGGCAGAAACACTGGGACTTGCATAAATTGCACTTACTTACAATGGAGCCCAAGGGAACACAGGGCTGGAAAGCACGGAGAGAATAAAGTCAGCTCACAACACATCTTTCATTTACTGCATTTTCTAATTGTTTCACTCTTCAGCTTGCTCTTCCACAGTGACATTTACATCAGCACACCAAAGGAATTCCCAGCTGTATTCTCAAACATTGTGATAGCAGTAAAAGAGGATGGAATTTGTGGTTCCAATGGCAGTGCCAGGTTTGGATGGCAGGACATGGCAGAAGTCCCACTCTGAGGAGGGAAGTGTCACCCATTGCCAGTCAGAACAAGGGAAATGGGGCAGCCCATCCTCACCCCACCTCTGGTTCTCACCTCACCACATTACCAGACCAAACCATCCCTCTGAAGCCTCTAGACAGTTACCGACACATTTGCATTCAAATGAATTGATGTGCTAGAGTTGCAATCCAACAACAAAAAATAAACTGTCACCACTGCATAGTTTAACACCAGACTGCACCTGATAACGTGCTAAGTGTGAGTTCACACACACTCCTACCGTTCTATCCGTTATGTGACCAGCTATACACAAGCATCTTTAACAGCACAGCTGCTCTGTCAGAAACCTTGCACAACCATTAATGCACCCTTCATTATTTTGTCTTCAAGGGAAGTTTCATTTTAAGACCAGAAGCGCTTAAACGCTTTGGAGATTCCAGCCCGTTGTGTGGGTTAGAAGAAGGGCACAGCAAATAAATGAAGAGCATGGAACTCAGCAGACATGTCCAATGGTGGGACAAGAGTTGCAGGTTTATTCACCTTCAAAAAAAAAAAAATTAAAAAAGAAATCAATCCCCATGACAACTCCTCAGTGCCAAGCCAGGTTTTGCATCTCATCCCAAGGCCTGTCAGAGTCAAATTTGAGCTGATGTGACACAGTATGTCACAGTTTGTCTGTCTGCAAAGGGAAAAGGCAACAAGTTCATTTTACACCACCTGACGCTGCACCTACACCTGATTTAAGCAGCGCCACCCTCCCATGGTTCCAGTGATCCCATTCCCTCCCTGCTCTCGGGGCAGTCCCAGGCTCCTGCTGGGAATGCTCTGTGCTGCCACAGCCAAGTTCCAACAAAGTCTCAGAGTTGATGGTGACAAACAATATTTCTAAACAAAAAATTGGTTTTCCATCCCCTGTCACTGATTGACAGCAATGGCCATAAGGCAACAGGATGTATTTCCAACCATCACTGCTGTTCCACAGGTGTCACACAATCACAATAACTCAATTCCCCTTTGCAGGACAGGGAACAGCCTCACCTCTGCCTGCTTTTCCTGCTTACATTTGCTGCCCATACCTAACAGGGCTCAGATTACTGGACAGAGACACAACACTGCAAGTTCTACTGCAAAATATTCATTTTCCAATAAATGAGAATATGATTCGACTAACAGTTCTGAAATTACAGCATCAGAAGAAAATTCATTTTCTAGCTCATTGATTTTTCCTTTTTCACTGTCAAAATAGCTGGAAACCAGTACAGAGCCTAATTCTGCTAAAGAGCAAGAAAAGCTGATTAGAGAACTAACACCTCTCACGGTGAATTGATAATGAAATAAGGAGACAACATCTTCATATTCACCACCCAAATTTAATCTTAGACCTAAACTGTAATACAAACTCCTCATTGAAACTCAGCTAGCAATTAATAAAACTTTGTATTATCTGCACAGAAAACTTGCTGGTTTTATCAGATTAAAGCTTTTATCAACTCATTTGTCATTAATGAAGACACTGTTCTATGAAAAGCTGAGAAACACACCAAGATGGAAGGGGAAGAACACTTGGCACTAGACCTCAAGCACCAGAACACCGTCTGGAGACAGATCCCACACGAGACTCCTCCTTCCAACAAAGGGGGCATCCAGTGACGGACAGAGCTCTTCAGCAAAGCACCAGGACAGTTTTTCAGGCATTTTAATCCCTTTTTTAGTGAACCTCCACACAAATTCTTTAGTGCCCTTCTTGCACGTACATTTTCACTGGCATCTGTTTGTCTCGAGGAATGCCTTGTGACTATTTCACTCCATAAGTCAGAATGTGATCCAGTATATGAATTCCTGCACTCCTAACTTGTCCTGCTTTCCAAGCACCGTTACAAAACTCCAACTGAAGCCGATTATGAAGATGTGAGGCTGAGGGCTTCAGCAGAGCCTGCCCACCAGCAACCATCTCTGATGTACATGTGCAGTTTGGCAAAGGTTTGGTATTGTTCCCCCAAAACTTTGCACTCCAATAACCAGAACGGGCCACTTTACTGCACAGAGAGCGAAACATAATGCATTTATGATTTTATCCACTGGGCACAAAAGTTCAGTATCACTGAAGCAAAGAAACGTTCTCCACCTGTTTACTCAGCTCCCGTTGGGAAGGAGACATTCAGAGCCCCTCAGATGCTGACATTAAGGACCTGGGTCACTTAGCTGAGCCCAGCTCAGAACAGCCAGGTAACGGTCACTCACAGGGTGGGCAATCGAGCAACCCAACCTGCAGCCCAAACGTGGCATGGAATCCCTGTTTCCCCTCAAGCAGATGGTTTACACCAGCTACCCTAAGTTTTGGAGTTAATTAAATGGTCACAGGCATGACTGAATTCCAAAAACCACAAAACAAAAAACAAACAAACAAACAAAAACCTTAAGGAAAAAATAAAATTATCAGCTGTAAAGGTAATAAGTGCAATTACCTAGATCTTCTGGCTTAGGATATACTTGCATTGCTGATGGGAGCTACAGGAAGGGTTATTCCATACACACAGGGTTTTTTCCCCGTTATACTTTCAGCCCCAAACATGCACTAGCCGAGTAAATGGATGTTTGCTTTGACAACACAGCCATTCCCACATTGTTATTGCCAGCAAACAAACAAAATATGATCCACATTTACAGCTTAAAAACCCTGTGAAAATAAACCCCCCCCTCTTTTTCCAAGCCTAGAGGGATGCTGTACTTTGTATCTTGGCACTGCTTGCAACAGGAAGGAAAAGAAAGTGGGTTCATCAAATCCTCAAGGCTATTCCAAACATTGTAATTGCTTGTCTGCTCTGTGCTACAGGAACTGCTAAAATAGCTGAGGCCCAGATCTGCCCCCAGCCTGTTATTCTCTGTGTGTACACAGGCTGCTGGATCTCACTGCTGCTGCTGCAGAAAACTGACACTTTGGCTCCTGGGCAGATAAGACTCCCCAGAGTACAAGGCACAGCAGCAACCTCCTCTTCTGTAACCAAAAATTCAGACATAAACAGAGAAGAATTTCAATATCCTGCAAATGCAGCCATTAGCAGCTCCTCCTAATGAAACCACAAAATCCTGAGAAAGCCTAACCAATGCCATGCCCACAGGACTTCACACACGAGTGTCAGTCACCACCTAAAGACAACCCGTGAAAGCCCCGTGGAAACACCCCCAGTTGTGCATCAATACTTTCTCTTGTGTAACAACATGCAAGTGTCTCTAAACATCATTATAATGTGCCAGAGCAGCCTGGTCCATGTTGTACAGCAGCATTTTCTGAATGGAATGGGAGCTCTGCTGTTTGTATTTGCTGTTCACTGCACACAGGAACTGGATTGGGACCATACAAATGGTTTTCCAGCCTTATATTCCCACTAGTCAATACACTGCTTGCTAATTCCATTTACAACTCCAGAGCAAGGGCACAAATAGGATGCTTTAACAATTTTTCCAAAATTGCCAATCACCAGCTCAAGGTACCCAAGTTTTTCCCGTGTCTATTTTATACATTTGTGGACAATTTTCAGTGTGCTCTTGTGCCAACTTTCCCCATCAGTTCAAATAAGCCTTTTCCTCCCTGAGCTTTCCCTTTGCAAAGCAGTCAGAGCCAGCAGTCACATCCCCTCTCAATCTCTCATCTTCCAAGCTAAACAAACTTGACTCATCTCCACTTCTGTAGCCCTTTTCTCGGTCTGTTCCCCAGCTCCTCTTGCTCCAGCACTCCTGACTAGAACTGCACTAGGCTGGGCCTCGTGGCACCAGCTCACCCTGCTCCTGAACACTCACAATTGCATCTTCACTAATCCCAGAATCCCAGACTGCTTTGCCTCGGAAGGGGCCTTACAGCCCATTTCATCCCACCCCCTGCCACGGGCAGGGACACCTTCCACTCTCCCAGGTTGCTCCAAGCCCCGTCCAACCTGGCCTTGGACACTCCCAGGGATGGGACATCCTGCACTAAAGCATCCCAGGAGCTGTCCTGCTGTTGCAGAGCACTGTGCACTCCAGCAGGGCTGCAGGTTCATGTGGGTGCTTCTGCTCCAACCTGATCTTTTTTTCCCTTTGTTTCTTTGGGAGCCTTAGTTTTGTTTGGTTGTTTGTTTTTGGTTAGTTGGTTTGTTTTTTCTTTTTTTTTTTACACAAAACAAGCCATTTAAACTACTCCCAATAAACACAGAGCTCCAGCATTCTTATTTATGCAGTCCACAAGTTGCTGCACTTGAACCCCTCAGCTGGAGGTGAACAAATGGAACAACATCTGCTCAGGTGCTTAAAGCAGTGCGGGTGCCACAGGGGATGGAGGAAGCACCAGAGCTGAGCAGCTCATTTCCCACTGTGCACCCCTGGGGATGCTGCCAGTCCCGAGGTCTCTGAAATGGTGCTGTGCTTTTTAAGAACATCCCCTGATCCTGTGAGATGTTTTTACCTGGCTGCCCCACACCTGAGGTGCAACAGTTCTGCCAGCCCACAGGTTGTTACTGTGACCTTCCAGACAGCCCTGATGCAACAATTATCCCCCTGCTCCAAATCAAAGGGGGCACTTGGGGTAATAAGAGCAGAATTAACACAACATCATACCAATCCTGGTCAGTCCCTGCTGGCACAGGTCTGGAAAGAGGAGGAGAGCTCTGCCAGAAGACAAAGTCAGAAACTGAGGGAATTAATTACAATTATGGAAATGTCATTTTTAAAAAAGTGTTGTGTTTCTGAAAGTAGTTAAGAAGAAAAGATCATTAGCATAAGTAGTATAAGTGGGAACAGCTACTTTCAGAACTGCTGAGACAAAATCAGCCATTTGCTAAACACCTCACAGCTTCTTTCTGTTTAACAACTACAATAGCAATAACTACCAAAAAATCATGAAAACACCGTGTAAGTTGGGATTAATAGACACTAAGCTGGACACACACAGCCCAACACTGGAACACCCACTGACGAGGAGCAAATCCCCAAAAAACTCCATCAACCCTTTCATCTGCACCAGCACAGCCCCAAAGGAAACCAGCTTGTCTCCAGCATCAGGAGCCCCGTGGTAACACACCCTCCCATCAGGCTGGGGGAACTGCCACCTCTGTCACTGTCCAGCTCCCTCCACACACTCAGAGGGAAGGAACTGTTGCTGCAAGGTCTTGCTTAGGTTAAAAGAGACAAATGGGAAGCCCTGAAAGGTTCTGTCAGGGAAAAATAATTAATCCTGTCTGGTCATGAACAAAAGACAAATAAATTAAGCCACGGAATCTTTCTGGTCTAGGATCCCCGCTAATTACGCCTTCAACTTTAGAGAATTATCACTTTGCAGACTCATCCCTCAATAGCTGTTCACAGATTACCAGACCTTGTGCTGATGGATCATTATCCAGCCTTTGCACCATTAGCAGGATAAAGACATTGTGCTGCTCTGTGATAAAATACCACCTCAGTCACAGAGCACGGACCAGACCTTTCCTTCACGAGTTCTGGAATAGCAAAACTGCAACTACACATCCAAAATGGAACAGCTCCAGTTAATCCACTGGTGCCAGGGAGCTGCCTGGAGAGGAGGGTGATCAACAGGCATTCACCAAAACACTGCCAGAGAGCCCAGACCCAGGGAAAGGGGACCTGGGTGAAGACATCTGGGGGACAACTCAGAAGGAACATGATCACCAAACCAGAGGGACTGCACCAGTGGCCTGAGAAATCCCGGGAATGAATCCATTTCATCCGAGCAGCAGAATGGCTGCTCCTGGAGATGACAGGCTCACCAAGCACTCTGCTGTAACACAAGTCCCAGATGCAGCACACACATGAATTAATGTGACAGTGCCACTGTCAGACCGACTTAGAAAGTTATTAGCATCCTTCTGGTGTCCCAAATAAACTAGCAGTGCCCATGGGCAAGAAAAAAGCAGTACAGGGGAAAATGGAACTGCCTTTCATTAGGAAGATCCACAAACTGACAGATGATTAATTCTCCCACTAAGCCATTAACTTCATCCATGGTGACACAACCACAGTGACAAAAATGCAGACACAGCCTGGTTTACAGTGGGCTGCAAACCTCCCAGTCCTGACAAACACACCGAAAATGGAGATATGTTCTCTAGGAAAAAATACCTTTGCTTTGAAAGTGACAAGTATTTCTATCTTTAATTCATAGGCACTCCATGCTGCTGTTATTAATAGTGTCATCAATCTGCCCTGAAGGGACAGTTTTTAATCACTGACCACAAAGGGAATAAAAGAATACAAGATTTAGGCCTCTCAGAACAGCATTAGGAGGTCACTCTCCCAGCAGGCAGGCAGGGGTCCAGCTCTCTTATCAGATGAGACCTGCAGGAATCTATTCCAGGCAGGGACAGCTCCTGAATCCTGCTGACCCACCACAGGAGCACGGGCTGGGCTCAGCACTGCTCCTTACCCTGAGCCCCAGGGTGAGGCAAAGGGAGAGAAACTCTGAGGGGGGAACACATGTACTCTCTAGTTGATGCATCAAGTTTTAAGCATATAAAAAGAAATCCTGAGAAGGAAGTTTTTTTACGTCAAAATGACTTCAGAGTATTCAGTGATTTTGCTGTGGCGGGATCCTCCAACAACTGAATGATCACAGCACATCACCTGCAAGGGACTAGGAGGTGCGGGGTTGATGGGGACTGATTAGGGATCCCTGGGGGGCATCACAAGTGTCTGATCAGTACCTGGCAGTCAGGCCCTTCCAGGCACTTTCAGGTCAGAGCCTGCAGGTCCAGCACCGGCAGTACCGGGGGGTGACAGGCAGGCCGGACCATGAGAGCCCGGCGGTACCAGGGGTCAGTCAGTCTGTCTGTCTGTCAGTCAATCAGTCTGTCGGTCCCGGCGGGTCCGGCACGCGCAGCCCCGGGGGCGGCAGTCCCGCAGCGCCCCCTGGCGGCCCCGTGCGGCGCCGCCGGCAGCCCCGGTCCGTGTCTGTCCCACCGGGTTCGTGTGTCCCCCCCGCACTGACGGGGGTCCCCGCGCCCCCCCAGCCCGGCCCCGCACGGTGAAGGCTCGTCCCGGCAGGCCTGCTGGCTCACGGGCTCGGGGGGAGCGCCAGCGATGAGACACAGTGTGGATAGGGAAGGTCGGGGCCAGCTGACAGCAGGGAGCACAAAAAGCGAAACAGCAAATAACTTTGTGACTCACCGTGGAACACGCCGTTGTCCGCTAGGAAGTGCCTGCAGTACTGCAGACAGCTCTTCTTATCCAGACTCCAGTAACTCATGGTGGGGCCGCCTCCTGCTCACCATCCAAGGCACCGACCCTGCAAGGGAGACCAGAACAGGGAACTGCCAGTTAATTCACAAGAAATGCCCAACTGCTGCAAGCCCTGCAGTTATTTGTGCCCTTTATGCAAAATAGTTCATTGGCTTCCCCAAACTTGCCCATCTCCACAGACATGCAAGGCAAGGGGCATGGCAGGGCACCTGGATGGAGCTGGAGCCAGGCTGCAGTGATGCCACCAGCCAGCAGGTCCCAGCTGCTGCAGGGAGCCCACCCCACCCACAGTCGCTGCTGTCACAGCCACCCCAGGCCACGCTGGGGCCTGGAGGCACGATCAATGCAATCCATTTTATGATGCTGGCCCACAGTCAACAAGCTACAGACACATACAACAGCACCAAGGTTATACACACCAAAAGAGTGAGTTGAAGGGAATCACCTCCTGATTTTGAGACCAGAGTAGAGTTATGTGGACACAGAGCCCTTGCACCAGCACCCTTGCCCTTGGCAGCCACTGCCCTGTGTCAGCTGAAGCAGCCCCTTTGGGACTCTGCCTTTGTCCCTATGTGCAGAAATCCCTCCCATAGCTTATTATGCACAGTTCTATTGCAGCCAGACACACCAGCATTTCATACTTCTCTGAAGTATCCTTTCACTGGATCCTCCTTCTCCCTTAGCTATTTTGTGAAGTTCAAGATCTGGTTTCAGCAATCCAGACACCCCTTCCTGTTACAAGCCCACTTTGGTCTCTCATTTTATCTCCCTCCCACCTTCACTCTGGTCAACCCAGCTGCTTGCTCGCCCACACTTGGCACAAACTCCAACTGTCTTCAAACAAGCACACTCTCTCAGGATGTAAGGACACTGCCACTCAAGTCTCCTCAGAAAACTACTACCCCCTCCTCCCCAGGTGAGACACCACTCACTACAAGTGCCTGGGCTGCAGCTCTGCTGAGGGACACAGATCCACTTCACTAAAAAAGGACAAGAAATCTGAAATCACAGCCAATAGGACTTCTGTGATTCTTAATCACCAACTGAGCTACAATCATTTCTTGGGGCACAGCCACTGCTCTCAGCTATATGGGAACAGAGAAACCTGAAGAGCTTTATCCCTTCTCCATGCATCCATGCCATGAATCCAGCAGTGATGGAGGTGAAGGAGCTGATTGTGAGGAGCCCAGAAATACCTGCAGAGCTCCTCTCCCCCAGCACACATCTTAAAACTTCCAGTCTCCACTACAGTGTTTTGTTTACACCAGAGGCATATTTTGCCACAATCTGGAAGGCTAAGCAGTACTACCCACAATCTCTGCCAGGCTTCAGCTCTACACTCCTTGGGCTCCTGCCCTGGCCAGCCATGAGCTTTGTTACAGCCTGCGCTAAGCAGGGCCGCTCTTCCAGCAGTAATTAGGAAGGCACAAGCTGTTAGTTACTTCTACAGTGTAGGAACAATTCTACCACCGCGGTCCAGCCCACTGCCAGGCTCTTCGCTTTAGGCTATAAAAATACAAGAGGCACCGTGTTTTAATTAAGAAAACCATATCAAATATTCATCGCTGAGAATTTACACACAATAAGGAGATCTTATCTCCCACTCAGCTCCCACACAGAACTCCTGTCAAGGGGGATATTTACAGGGAAATGTTGCTATCAATATATCCCTGCAGTGCCTCTGAAAGAGCCCCTCGGCCCCCTCCCCTGCCTTCCAGGGCTCATGCCGATACAATCCTCCTTTGTTCCTGCACAAAGGCTTCTCCCACACCCCGGTGGCCCCTCGAACAAAGGTTCTCCCTGGCACGTCAGGGACCAAGGCAGAATCCCAGGGGGGCTGCATCAGCTGACACTGCCATCCCGGAAGAAAACCTTCCTAAGAAACACCAGCAGGTTTTTGGATGGCCTTTGAAGTTCTTTCCTGTCCAGAGCTCCGGGAGAGCCCAGCCAAGATCATGCCTTACCCCACAGACACAAAAAGGGAAACAAAGACCCAACCAACCCCACACTTGGGCCAAATACCATCATTTCAAATGAATCTGCACTCGGGAACTTGACTGTACACCAATTTGCACCACTTCAACAGCAGCAGCACAGTAGAGAAGGACCATCCTGTCAGTGCCATAAACCAGAACCTTCCACAGGCTATGCCTATACAATTTATTTTATACATGTAGAAGAAGCTATATGAGCAAAAAGTGTTAATAAGCAGGTTTAAACAAGAAAGGACTGTACCACCAAAACTATTTAGGGGGAAAAAAAAAAAGTTACCAAAATCCTGACCAGATAGAAATCTGAGTTCAAAATCAGCTTGTGTAGTTACTTGATGAAGCAGCCAATTCAGAGCGAGCTGAAAACACTCGTTTTTCGCTCTGCAGGTTTCTTAGCTTGGGGGTATCACTTTCACAACAAGCAGAATTCCTGCAGGTTCAGCCCCGGGCCTGGCACATTCATCCCAAGTGATCACTGTTGATCGGTGCTGAGAGATGTTACTCCAGTGTGTCAACAGTCCATTCACTTTATATCTGGATAAAGTGCATATATATGGAGGTTGAGCAAGGGAGTCCATTGTGTGGGGTGCAGAAACACAGCAACTTGAAGGAACTGTATCTTCTTTTTTGGCTGATTAATTTCCATTAAACCTCTCAGCTGCCTCATTTGAGTGCTTTGAGCACTGTGTTCCACAAGAGACACCTTTCCAAAGGGCTGTGACAGTTCTACCGAGCTGGACCTCACCGCAGAGTTATTCATGGATGTAAACCAGTAGCGCTCAGGTTATTAATGGAAGCAAACTGATACTGCTCATTATTAACAGAAGTAAGCTCATATTGCTCAAAGAAGTTTGATGCAAAAAATAATTAAACTTACATATCCATGAGTGCATGTATAAATGGTGTAGATATAGACGGATGAGATGAACAAATATGATTTTTTTTGTTCTCAGAAAGTGGGTAAATTCCCCTCAAGGAAGGTTTCCTTAGATGCATGCTTTATGAAGTTCTTTGATTAGAAAAGTTGTGGACATGAACATGTCAGATGCTTCTGAATTTAGCAGAGGATGCACATACTCTGCTTAGGTTGTGAGAGAGTTCTCCTGGCCAAAGGCTCAGCAGCAGAACAACCCCTGCCCCCGGGTCTCACTGCATTCTGCAGCTTCCCCTCACGCAGAAAACCCCGTGCCTGAGTGAGCTGTGCAGGGAAGCAGGGAGACACCAGGGAAACAGCCCCAGCCCAGGCTGTCACACACCGAGCCGGTTTGGAAAGCAGCAGCATAATCCAATATTTCTCTGCAATATTTAAGCTGGACACTGTGCAGGTCCCCGGGGTGAAGAGGGCACTAAGCACACGCCCACTTAGCAGCGGACAGGAAGGTTTGGGTCCTGTGACAGCTCCCAGAACAGATTAGTGGGTCACCCACGGAGCAGTTCCCAGGCTGGGGACTGTTCACTGCCCCTTCTCACCTGCCCTGTCCCTGATTGTTCCTGGAGCGCTTGGGCAGATAGCAATGCTGAGTCCACCAGATCCCACGGATCATTCCCAGTGGCAGGACAGACGCTGCAGGGCACCAGCACTTCCCTCTCCCAAAAACACAGCTCCAGTCTCAGAGCTCACTGCTCCAGCACCTACCCAGTGCACACATGATCAAAGTGTGATTTATGAAAACTGATTCCCTTCCTTAGCCCCAAATGGTGTCTAAAGTGCTTGTGCCCAGCAACTCTGTCTTCAGCAGAAACTAGAGTCCAGAAAACACTGAATATATTGAGAGGGCTACAGAGTTTGGAAACTCATGCCCATTTCAGATACCTGCCAATGATAAATATCACCATGGAAAATAGTTCAGAGATACTGGACATTACAGTTGACATAAAGGAAAATAATAATAATAATAATTTCAAAAAGTTAGAAATGAGAAGAGCAATCTGGAGTCTCACAAAGGGGACCCTAAATGTGTGCTGGAAATAAGGCTGTGTTAGCTGCAGCTCTGGCCAGAGCACTCGTGTAGCATTAGGGATCCCTGGATGGGAGGGAGGACAGACCATCTGGCTGGCACTAAGCAGCAGGAATATAGTCCAGCGGGAAAGGCTGGGCTTTAATCTGGCAGCTGTGATTGTGTGGGGGCACCCAGCATCTCTGTTGAGCACCATATGTGGGCAGTTACCTTCCAGCCACTGCAAACAGCAAATAAACACCAAAGCACAGAACAAACACTACTTTGGACTCCCCTGGGAGAATCCTGAGGTGGTAGTGAAAAGATAAGCAATTTAGCTTCACAACAGATCTACAGTATCCTTAGAAGGGAGGGAGGTGAAGTGATTTACCTTAAGCTCGAGAGTAAGCAGAAGATTCACTTGCAGTGCCCAGGACCAGAAGGAGGGGCTGCCCAGGGGGGATTGCTGATTTGTCTCTACAGTCTCTTGGTTCAATGTCCCACATCAAGCTCTCCATCATTTCCAAAGGTGCCAGGAGCACTCAGCAGGCTGGCAAACACATTGCAGTGGCAATCAAAGATGAGACACTTCCCTTAGGACTTGCTCTCCAGAGTCCCAGGGCTCAGCCCTTTGCTGTACTGCTACAGCAGTACTGACGGGCACTGACCAGAGGGAGCCAAGCCATTTGCAAGTGTTTACACCACAACATGCAACCAGGAAAATTCATGCTCTCACCAACTTCCCTTCCCTGGACTGTACTAAAAGGTGTTGCAGGTTCTCTCCTAGGTTAATTTATTAGTAGCCATCAACAGGGAATTTCCAGTCCATATGACATCTCCTCCCCTGGCACACCCCTCAAGCCTCTGCACAACAAGGGCTGTATTTTTGAAAACAGTATCCAAAAAAACCAAAGTACCTATTGGATGAAAAGCTTAGCAGTAGTTAGACCTAGAAACCAAATCTGAAGAGATTATAAAACCCTAATATGACCATATTTCATGGAGCACCCACCCATCTGCAGTCTTGGGCTTCTTATTCCACTAAGCCACTCAGAGTCACCCAAATATTGCTAAGCATTTAAGCTGGTCTAAATTCATGCAGATTTAGATTTAACTGTCACACAAGCCCAGGCTCTAAGGGTTCCACACATCATCTGTGCAAATCTCCTCTTTAATCAGCACCAAATATCAACATTCACTCAAAATAACTTGCACAATGTTGCTGAAGGGACACATATGGGAGCCAGGCAGAGTAGGCAAGGCACGTTGGCTGCATCAGATGGAAGGTCCATACTGCCGACACAAAAAGACATTTTTCCCCACAAATTGATGTCATTTTCAGAACTTCTGAAACAAACTATCACCTACCTATGGTATAAACTATTTGATAAATGTACCGTTACTTTCCAGAAGTGAAAGCATCTTGTATGAACAAAAAGCTTAAAAAATGCCCCCAAAGTTACACTCCCTTCTGAACACCAAATATTTATCCATAAATATCACCAGCATGAAAATATAGTACTGACAATATTTGGCAACAGAAAACAAAAACACCCAGTATCTAGTCCTTTTCTCATTTCTCTAGGAACAGGTCTGGAGGACTAAAAGAGGAGATTTTTGTTTGGTTTATTTTTCTGACAGATGAGTTCCCTCATCAAACGTGCCATGAGGCCAAGAGAACATCTGTGCTGGCACCACGCTGGCAGGGGGTGTCAGAGGGGGCAGGACAGCACAGGAGCAAAGAAAAACGTCCTGTGGATTTCGCTGGGAGCAACTGGAAACTCTTAGAGTTGTCTAAAGGGAGAAGGTCACCAAAGTGGGGAGTTGGAATACAGATATTGCACTTGCATGGTTTTTAGACAGATGAGGCCTCATGAAAATGCAGATTTTTTAAATTTTTACTGGTTTTAACTTGATGTTTTGTCTATTCCCCCACTAGAGCACTTGCATTGCTCACCAGATGAAGACAGACTCTGATGTCACGTCATTTGATTGTTTGAAAAAGCTGCTTTGAAATCTTTGTTCATTTTACAGCAATTAACGGGCTCCACCAGACAGCCACAAAGAGCATTTCATCAGTGCCACATCTAGCCACAGGCCCCTTCACTGTCCCCTGCACTGGGGACACTCAGGACACTGCACCCAGCTCCACCTGGGCCCTGCAAGGTGAGAAAGGCTGCACATCTCCCTCCCAAGGGCACCAGGGCTTCGGCCTCACCCTGACTCATCCAGCTGGGGCCATGCCAGAGGACCGGTGCCCAGGACTTGCTCTCTAAGCCACCTTTGCCCTTCCCAGGGGAGGTGCAGGTGGGGTTCAGCGCCCAGCACCATCCCTGGGCTGGCAGGAGTTCCTGTGCAGGCAGAAACCAAGCTGTGCCCACCTGTGCCAAGGACAACTCCACCTGTCCCACCCCTCTGAACAGCAGCCCCTGCTCCCCCTGGGGCTCTGAGCAATCGGGGAGCTTTTGTTCCAAGTCATTTCTCTGCTTTCTGGGAAGCCATGAAAAGCATGTGTCAGCACAACTTGCTGCTGAGGAAGGCATTAGAAAGGATTTGAACTGACTCCCCATGGCAACAGACCCTGAAAGGGAATTAGCATTTGCTCCCCATTCCTCGAGAGGCCTAAATGGAATTTGTTTTTCTCCTCCCTAAGGACTTATTTCCAGGAGGGTGGTGTGCTTTTGTCACCCAGCAGGCACAGCTTCGGGAGACACCTGCCCTGCACACCCTGTTCAGTTAACGCTCATGCCACCAGACATGGAACGGTGTCCATGAATGTTTTCCTTACACAGCTTTCCAGGGCTATGCACAGCTCCTGCTGCCTTTGCCAGCTCTGTGTACACCAATTCACTAATCCAAATCAGTTCCTGGGTTTGCTGCACAAAGCCTTTCAAACTCCAGATGTTGAGCTCAAGAGCCTTTCTACAACAAAGATTTTAATCTACAGAGAGACAACTCACTCCACCACATTGGCAATGCTATTTTTTATGCATCAAAAACACATCTCCAGATTCTATTATATTCTTTGAGAATCTTTCATATTTTCTCCAAATTCTTCTACAAACATGACCGTGCACTTCAAAGTAGCAGAGGAAGGCACAGCAAGCCCAGAACTATCAGCTCCAAGAGCCCTCCACCCCAATATTAATGCTCCCTTCGTCAGGGAAATTGATTAATCTCAGAGGAAGTTCATGAATTCCCAGAGACTCCCAGCTCATGCCTCAATTCTCCAGGTAAAATCTGGAAGGGGTGGGCATGGAATCCAGCTTTACCTCCCATGCTGGAGCTGACAAATTTCCATGGACTCCACAGAACTACACTACTGCACATGGTCAAGAAAACAATCCCTATTCACATCACTCAGTCTGGTGGCTCTGATGCTGTGAGGGTGAACACTTGAGAGTGTCGGCACCTATTGCTGAACTCACAGCTCCTGCTCTGACCTGGGAAAGCCTGGGTGCTGCTCTGCTGCAGCACAGAGTCATTCAAACAAGAAGATATGAAGACAAAACTTAGATGCCTGGAAAGGACCTGTGCCACCACAGCCA
Source organism: Empidonax traillii (assembly GCF_003031625.1). Lineage (NCBI taxonomy): Eukaryota > Metazoa > Chordata > Aves > Passeriformes > Tyrannidae > Empidonax > Empidonax traillii. Next base: position 863,965 of record NW_020955637.1, on the reverse strand, counting down.
GCCACGCCCAGGGATGATCTGCACCTTGTGTATTTGGCTACTTATCAATGGGCAAGTGGTTCCCTAAGGAGTGGGCATTTCATACCACAAGACCCTCTGTGTTGGACACAAATTGACGCTGGTAATTGCCAATATTCTTCCATTTTTTTCACCTGTGGGCAGAACAAAGGCTGGGCAAAGAATGAGAATCACGTTGATAAGAGGCTCAGCACTGCCTGATTTGGACCAACTCATCCCGTTCCCCACCTCAGGACACGCTCGGTCATGCTCAGTGTGCAGAGGTACCTGAACTCTGTGTCATGTCCAATAAATCCAGTCTGGAAGGGAGCATGGACTGCTTCACACCACAGCTTGTCTCCACCTGAAGTTTCTTCCAAGCAACCTTGAGTTACTTCAGGTTGAAGAGACTCACGTGGACGTGCCTTGCCAAGAGCTGGAACGCACGCAGCCAAGCACCCTTGGAGCACATCTGCATCGTTCAGGGGCTGACTGAGCCTCCCCAGGGGCACTGGCACCCACAGCATCCTGTCCATGGCTTTTTCCAGCTCTGGACAGGTACCTGCTCCCAGACTGTTGTCAGCAGCTTTGCCCAGCTCTCCTCTTCCACTGCCCCTGTGGGAACCTAGGCCACTGCCCATCTGCAGTGGGGGTGTTTCCTCACCTTGTGGATCCCCCAACCTGCCTTTCCATCTCCCAAATCTGTGCTCCACATCACCCTCAGCCACCCAGGTGTAACTAGATAGTCCTGTAATGCCAGATGAGCAGCAAAAGGCTCCCTGAGTCAGGAGAGCAGAGGGCACGCTCAGATCTCGGGAGTAACAATAGTGCCCTCAGTGTCCATGGAGACTGGAGCAAGAAGGCCACCTTTGCTACAGACAACAGTTCCAGCTTCCTAAAATAAACAAGAAAGGAGGAAAACAAACCAAAACGAGTACACAAGAACACACACCTCCCTCCTGGCCATTAGATGAGGCCACACTGACACCAGCCAACCCCAGCAGGACTCCAGTGGAAGCACCTTCTGCCTGTGCACTGGGAAGCAAAGGCACATTTATCCCTGGCACAGTGCAGGCCCACAGGTTCAAACCAATTAATCCCCCGCCCAGGGAACCACGCTTTGTTGGTCAGCGGTTTAACACCCGCACAGAACACGCTCCACACCCCACTGCCAAGAGGGAAACACTGTAATAGCTGTGTTTCTACAGCACCTTCACTTCATAGTCAAGTGCATTTGAAGCACTAATAACAGGAGTTTCTGCAAGACCCTACAAGGCAATCGTGCATGGCAGTGTTACTGCTCTGAAGGCACAGGCAGAAAACTGTCCTACTGAAGAGAGCACAGCAGGTCACTATCAGATCTGGAAAGAGACCTCTGCTTTCTCACTTGGGAGTGTTTGTGACTTTTTTTTTAACATTCAGATTTCTTTAAACTTATTAAAAAGCCCAGAGCAAACAAACAAACACATCACCACCACCCCATGTGGCTGTGGCCCTGACTTTGCCATCTACGTTATCAGTTTGAACTGAACTGGATCCTTGGTGACACCTCAGAAAAAACCCACCTTATTCAGATTTCATCAAAGGAAAACCGTTCCATTTATAAAAAGATTCCTTTGTAAAGCCAACAGAAACATAGAGCGTCAGTACAGAAGGCTTTCCCAGAAATAAAGGGAAGCTAAGTATCAAACAGAGGATTGATTTTCATCCCGTGTTTTGATGCTCATAAAAGTGTTTTACTGCCACGGGTATTTCTTGACCGTGTTTTAAATTACAGAGCAGCTCATGCAAAACCAGGAGCCGTTAGTAGCGGGTGGCCTCTCCTCTGCTTTTATGGAGCGAAAATTTTCTTCTCCCTCCCGAACGCCGGTGATTTTGATCAAAGTCCTGGCGGGACACCCGCCTCGGCGGCTGAAAGGACAGCAGCATTAAATCAATTCCCTAGGCAACCTCCCAGGCTGGGCTGGGATTGTTAAAATAATGAGTTGTGCACCACTTGATCCCAACCCACCAGCTGATCCCCGTTTTTACAGACAATAGGTAGCACAGAACCAGAAAGCGCCTGCGACTGCTCAGAACGTTTCTCACAAATAGTGCATCTTCAGCTCAAAAAAACTTCACTTTTTTTTTCTGTAACAGCCTACTGGTATTTTTAAATCTAGGAAAAGCATCCTTCAGAGTTAAAACAAATTTTAAAAAAAGAAGTGTTCTCAACCTTATTCCATGGAGCTGCTGTTCGAAGAACCAGAAAGGTTTTTAACAGTGAGCATTGCACTCTGCTGCCTCTCACCTCTCAAAAACTCTATTTTCTTTCCACAGCCCGCATCATCTTTAACTCAGGTGTTTCATTGCAGGGTTCAATCCTGCTTTTCTTTTCAGTATCTTTACCTGTAGTTGTTCTTTCCCATTTCAGAACAAACACCTGAAATTTTCTTTACTTTAAGTTTTGCAACATACAGGCCAGAAGTCCCAAGGACAAGTAAATCGGGAGAGCCCCCTGGAAACAGTCAAACATTGTGCTTTATAACTCAGGAGTTAAAGCACACTTTAAACAAAGAGCCTATGACTGGTCCATCAGATAAGGCTTATATCTTTCTCGCTGGAATTTAATAACACTTCTTCTAGAAACACTTTTTGGTCAGCTGCAGTTGAAGTTCCCAGAAATACAGAGCTGCTTAATTACAACAAAGCGTGCATGGAGTTTAATTCCTAGCTCATTGTACTTCCTTTAAAAAAAAAAAAAATGGTTTGTGGAGTAGGTTATTAGCCCCCAAAGAAGGCATTTTTAGGAAGGACTCAATCGAGCAAGAGGTTTGGCTCCTCTCAACCCCCACCTACTCCAGCACCTTTCAGGTGGGGACCAAGCGTGTTCCCAAAGCAGTTCCCCAGCCCTGCTGGCTGATGTCCTCTGCTCCCCAGGGTTGTAGGCTAAGCCTCATTTAACACGGTCTGGCCCCGGTCAGGGCGAAGCGAGCGGCTGCAGCCGGCTCTGGTTTCAGCTCATCCCCGGCCCAGGTGTGCTCCGGCACAGCCCCGGGGCACATGGCAAACGCCGGGCTGGCCCGGGGAGGGGGCACAGAGCCCGGGGAGCGGCCGGGAGTTCATCCCGCCTGATCCGCGATCCCCGCGGAACAAACGCGGCCCCACACGGGCTGGGGCAGCGGCCCCGGGAGCACCTCGGGGAGAGCCCCGGGCGGCTCCTGGAGGAGCGAGCGGACCGGGGCACGCGGGGCCGCCCGGGCCGGCACGGCGGGTCACAAATAAAGAAAGAAATTAAAAGTTGCACCTTGCAAACCCTCACCTCAACTTTCGGCCGCAAACACCGGGGAAAAAAACAGCACCAACAGCAAAGGAAAGCCCAGCGGAGGCTCGCAGGGCACAGTCCCGTCTCGCCGCGGGAGCCCCCCGGGGCCGCACCGACGGACGGGACTCGGGGGCTTCAGAGGGGGTCCCGTCCCGCGCTCACTCACCGCGGGCCGCCGGGCTGGGCTGGGCTGGGTCCGGTCCCCGCCGCCGCCGCCACCACCACAACCTGTCCCGCTCCGAGCACGACTCGCCCCGGTCCGAGCACAACCTGCTCCGCCGTTCAAACCCCCGGCGCTGCCGCCTCCCCGCCCGCCCGGCCCGCCCCCGGCCCGGAGCGCCGCGAAACCCGGCGCAGGGCTGTGCCCGGAGCGGAGCGGCCAGGCCCGGCCCTGCCGCGGGCGGAGCGGCCGGAGCCGCGATCCACCCCCGGTGTTACCGCGGCCCCGCGCCCGCTCCATTCAACCTGTTCCATTGTGTGTCCGCGCCGAGCGGCGGGGCCGGACCCCTCAGTCCCGCCGCCCCCTCAGCCCCGCTACCCCCTCAGCTCCCTCAGGCGCGCCCGGGGCCGGGCCCCTCAGCCCCCGCTGCCCCCTCAGCCCCCGCTGCCCTCTCAGCCCTGCGAGGTCCGAACTCTCTGCCCCTCACGCCGGAGTCTCCTCACGGCGGGACTCACCGGGCTCCGGGTCCAGCCGGGAGCCGAGGGAGCGCTGAGGGAGCGCCGCGGCCCCTGAGGGCGGCCCCTCGCGCGCCGGCGGCGGGTGCCATGGAGACCCCGGGCCGTGCCGTCCCACCCTGCCGGGGACAGGGACACCTCCCTCCGGCACAGGTCGCTCCAAGCCCCGTCCAGCCCGGCCTTGGGCACTCCCAGAGATGTGGCAGCCACAGCTTCCCTGGGCAACCTGTGCCAGGGCCTGCCCTCTGTCATTGTAAAAAAAAAAAAAAAAAAAAAAAAAAAAAAAAAAAAAAAAAAAAAAAAATCTTCTGTGAATCTGATCTAAAGCGACCCCTCCTCCAGTTAAAGCCATTCTCCCATATCCTATCACACCAGCCCCGCTGTGTTTGTTCCCGAAGGATGCAAACAGCCCCTCGCTGCCGGGTGGGCTGCGGGGAAGGCCGGTGCTGTTTATGGCCATTTCCCTGACATCCCACACCGGCCATAAACAGCCTGTGCAGCGCCCAAGGCATTTCTCTGGGGCCATTTGGAGGCCAGGTCTGTCCTTTCCCTCCCTGGGATCTTTTGAAGATGTTGTGCCGCTCACAGCTGCAGGGGCAAAGCACAAGAGCTGAACACTTTAATCCCTGTCCTTATTCCTGATCACAGAACTGCATCCCCTGATGGAAATACTCTGCTGGGCTGAAGGAGGGGAAGGAGCTCCTCAGAGGCAGCGTGGGGGTTTTATGTAATGGAGAAAGTGCTGCTTCTCCCACAGGCTCAGTCCGTCCGGCCGGGCTCTGCAGGGCTGTTTGTCTGCTCCTGTGACTGCTTTTCCAATAGCCAGGCCTCCCACAGAGACAGGATCTGCAACCCCTCAGCCCTGCACAGATGGAAAGCACAGCTTTGAACTGAACTGGGCCTTTTCTGAAGGGGGGAGGGTGTGCTGGTGGTTTTATTCGTTAACAGATAAGCCCTGGATGATAAGGAAACAGCATTAACAAACAATTACAGGGGCTGACCCTCATGAAATCATTTGTCACTGCAATCCCAAATCCCTGTGAGGGAACAACATGCTTGGTTCACATTCGCCCACACCTCACCTCTGCTTGCTAGAAATGTAGCACGTGGTTTCCTGTGAGTTTTCTCTCCGCTTTACAGTGGGTTTTGTGATAAATCCTCCTCTGACTCATCTACAGAAACAGAAGTGCAAAGTCCAGAATTATATTTAATTATTACAGAAAATAAATCGTAACTGTACGACCGTGCCCACCTTGGAAAAGCTCTGCTTCCCAGACGTAGGAACACCCACGAACCCCCACGAGAAACGGATTATTGTTGAGCCTCCATTTGTAGTTTGGGGTTAAAACTCAGCTTTGGGGTTTGCTTCAGGGGACGCCCCGTGCGATCCCAAACCCCTGACTGCCTGGGTGACTTTCACAGCCAAGTGGCACGGCAGGGGTTGGCCCAGCCCTCCCTCCGCTGCACAATGCATAAAAACTCGTCTCAGATTTTCCCCTGACACGGGCACAGCCCCTGGTTTGCAGCCTCCCCTCTCCCCCATGCTGCAGGTACTTCATGGCTCGCTGCTCACCAGCCTCACCCCCGGCACGACCAGGAACAAAAGCACTAAAGAAGCACCAACATCTATTCTTATTTCAGAATCTCAGGAGTCACGATTTTGCCCTGAAATCAGCAGAGAAAATGCTGACACAGCAACTAACTGTCAGACAAGCAAGGCTCAGCTGTTAAGGGTTTTTTGCACCGCACTCTTCTCCCCAAAGTGTTTCACTGGAAAGGAATCACACAGAAAGAAGAAAAATCTGCAAAACACTTCACTTAAAATAAATACTGGGACTGTGGGAGGTCAAACGCAGGTCAAGTGCTTGGTATATAAAACATGTAACAATGAACGTAAGAAATTCAATCTTTATTCTGAGAATATTTACAACATAAATAGTAATACACTCAGATACTGAACACGTGTGCCAAAAATAAAAGAATTTAAGTCCTCATCACCTTCTGGTCCTCCTTTTCAAATTTCTTGTTAAAGTTTTATTTTCATCTAATTTTCAATATTTATAGAACCACCAGAAAAAAAAATCCATAGGATTTCTCTCTTCAGGTGAAAGTTGCCTTCTAAAAATCTGGATTCCTGACATTAATTTATATTCTTTGATATAACAAGTGATTTTTTCCCCCCCCGAGGAACTTTGTAACAACCTTAACAGACATGACAGATTACCATTTATATCAGCAACAATGCAACCCATTATTCAAGATGAATGTTTTCTAAAACAAAAACTACATACAAAAAACAGCGTATGAAAAGAATTCAAACAAAAAGCTCCCGTGTAAACACTTCCCACGAGCTTTGTAAAGGCCTGGAGTTTCTAACCAGTGTGAGCCCTGCAGCAAGGACACACCACCGAGGTGTGAAATGATGCTGCACCTCCCAAACCTGCTCTGTTGGCTGCTTTTCCTGCTGGGAACACAGGTCCTAGGGGTTTAGAAAGTGGAAACCTGGACGACTAATTTAGGACACTATTGTGGAAGAGTTTGGCACCAGAACCTTTCCACTGGGGGCCTGCACGCCGCTACTGAATTTGACTCCCACCTGGGGTATGATGTGGGATATATTCTACACAACCCACTAACTGTGGGGCTTCTGTTCGAGACAGGGACCCTCCACATCGTGGCACTGTTTGTGATCACAAACAGCTCAGGGAACTGCTGTTCCTCCACCTTTTTACCTCTCAGTGGAGCCTCTGAACCAGCTCACCACCTGTTTCAGCCTCTGCACAAATTTATTGCTGCTGATGTGATCTGGGATCCTTTCAGATTTCTTTTCCTCTTTCCATATGCCTTTATTTTTCTTCAAGGCCTTCAGCTCTGCCCGAAGGAGCCTCTTGTGGAGTTTCCAGTACAGGCGGGACTCGTGGGGCAGCCCCTCAATCCGGGCTGCTCTGCCCAGCCCTCGGCTCAGGAGCTCTTCGTTCAAGCACGTGCTGAGAAATCGACCCTGTAAAATGCACAATAAAGATGATATTCACTGTTAAAACAGATTTATTTGGGGGGTTGTGGGAACTCCCCCAGAGGTACAAGCTTTAATCACAGCTGCTAATCTATGCTCTGGCAGAAGAAGTTCAAAGTGAAGAGGAATCCAGCAGACCTAAACCCCAGCTCTGATGTGAGGCCCTGGCACAGGCTGTCCAGAGAAGCTGTGGCTGCCCCAGCCCTGGAAGTGTCCAAAGCCAGGTTGGATAGGGCTTGGAGCAGCCTGGGCTGGTGGAAGGTGTCCCTGTCAGCATCTGACAGAGAGACACACTCCTGCCATGAGTCAGTCTGCAAAAATACTGGTCTTGAAGTCAGACTTGCAAATGCCACATTCCGAATTCATATCCAAAGAGATAAATCATAAATAATAACATTCCTTCAATGAATGGAGATAATGGAATTGCAATCGAAACCGCGGATAAAAGCTCTATTTACCTTATTCACTAAAACGAGGCACTCCAGGGCCGAGCCCTCCCTTCCCAGGAGCTGGAACCACATGGGCTGCTGGGGGCTCAGCTCTGTCTGCAGCCAGGCCGTGCCACGGGGAGCCACCTCCACACCCGCCAGCCGGATCAGCAGGAGACCCTCCGACTGCCCTGGCAACAGAGGGACAAGTTTGGTGCTGGGGGAAAGCTCATGCTTTGCACAGACCCTCCCTCAGCTCCTGGTAATCAATTTATTCCCGTGGACTTAAAGAATCCCTTTTAGTTCCTCAAAAGACCTATTTGCAAACAGGAATTCGGTCTCATCTCTCCTTCAGTAAAAAAACAGTAAAATTCAAGATTGCACAAGTGGTTTATGCTGGTTTAGGTTATTTTGCATACAGAGAGAAAGACCTGCTCCCACCACCAGTCACTGTCTCCTCCTGTCTTTTATTCCCCAGTTTCCCACCTGGAAAGCACGGATGGACCAAAAGGCAGAGCTGGAAATGTTTCAGCCCTTCCTCCCAACCTTGCAGCCGCTCTGAGAGCAGCACATTTCATCCCTACCCTTGTTCTTCACATTCCTTATTACTTACATTTTCTCTGGATGGCTGTGATGAAAGGAATGCTGATGGGAATGTGCTCAACTTCCAGGCCTTGCTCTGTGACACGATGTAATTTCCCTCTCAGTTTCACATTCTTTTCTACAAACTCCACAGGTATATCCAAAGCACTTGTAAACTTTGTTGTCTATTGATGGAAGGAAGAGCAAGACAAAGTTTTATGGAAAAGAGTAGAGTGATTACAGTCACATTAAATCAAACTTCTTCTTAAAATAGTTTGGGAAATTACAGATCTATTATTAGAGAGCACGAACAAGTAAATACAGATATATACTTAGTATGTATCTGTATATATATTAAGTGCCAGCCTTTCCACACTCACCACGTTCTCCCTGGCTTATAGGACCTGCAGCATCGGGGTGGACATAAAAGCCAGGTTTAGAGACAGAACAGAAACTGCTATTTTTTGAGCAATGCCTATTGAAATTCACTTGATTCACCGTGAAAGGAGCGTTTTAGGAGTGGCCTGAATGCTGCTGGGATGAGGTGAAAGGAAACCAAAGGACAGACACGCTGAACACAAAGGCAGGGCAGGGTGGGCAGAGACAGCCCCGCCTTCCATACAGGATGAAACCAGGAGGGAGACAAAGGCAGGTGAACAGCTTTGGGAAGATCACAAGGAGATTAAATTTGATACCACAGCCCGGGAGGATCCCGAGGGGGTGTTATGTGATCACACAGGGAAACCAAGCTGAGCAGCAGCAAAGACTTGGGCTGTGGCACAGGAATGGAGTGAGCACTGGTTTGGGGTGGAGGGAGAGGGACAGGTGAGACCCCCAGGACTGCAGACACTGTAAAAGGCCTTTGCAGAGCACTGTCCTAATTCTACTGGTGGGATTTTAAAGCAGAAGCTCTACACAAAAGTTCTCTCGTAGCCTTCGGAACTGTGCAGAGGGAAGAGGAGGGTACCTGTTACTTTTAAGCAGCTGGAACCCTGTGGGAGTGGGGTGATCCCTGCCCTCGGAGGCTCAGCTTCTCCAGGCACCGGTGGTGTGGTGTTAGTGCAGCCTGACCTGACCACTCCAGGGAGCAGAGGAAGATTTGGGTGATGTTTAACAGCGTTCAAAGGCGGTTCTGCGCGTGGAAGGACCGTGGGAACAGGCGAGGAAAGTGCTGTGTTTGGACATGTGAGGGTGCTCGAGCTGCACTGAGGGAGAGGGGAAGGGCCTTTACCCATCCCAGGGGCTTTGGGAACAGGCTCTGGGTGGGAGCAAAAGGGGGGGGCGAGGGGGCGGCTCAGTGTTGGTGCCCCCCGAGATCTGGATCCCCCAACGGGGAACTGCTGTCAGCTGTCACCACTGGGTGCCGTTAAACGTGCAAACAGAGGAGAGTCCCGAAGATGGCAGAGCGGGGAGCCCTCCGAGGGAACACCCGGCTCCTGCTGCCGTGGAACGGAATAAAACACAGCGGTCCCTCCGCTCGCTGCGGGAACAGGCGCTCCCACCGGGAACGGGCGGGACAGCAACGGGACCGCGCCTGGGCTCGGCCGGCCAAGCTGGGATCCCCAGAGCGGGGTCCCCACAGCAGGGTACCTCCCCCGAGGTCCCCACAGCCCGGCCCCCCGTTCCCGCACTCACCAGGCGGACGCTCCGCGCCAGCAGCAGCACCGCGGCCACGGCCGCGCCGGCGCTCAGGCCCTGCGGGCAGAGAGAGGGGGTCAGGGGGGCCGGGGGGGCTCGGGGGGGCTCGGCGGGACCCCCCGGCCGCCCCCGTTACCCGCAGCAGCCCCAGGTGCGCGTCCGCCCACTCGGAGAGCCGGGCCAGGCCCTGCCCCAGCCGGCCGGGCCCGCCGGGCCGCTCCGCCATGGCCACCCCCGGGCGGGCGGGGACAGCGGGACACGGGGAGGGAACGGGGCGGGGACACCAACACCGGCCAGAGCAGCCCCGCCCCGCCCCGGGAGGGCACCCCAAGAGCGGCCGGAGAGAGAGCCCCGCCCCGGGCGGGGACACCTCCTCTGACCTGCCGGACTCTCCTTCCTTCTTGTCTTTTTAAGGCCTTTGTGTTTGGTTTGTGCTTGTTAAAGGCGTTTTAAGTCCTCAGTAATTCTAATGTGTTTTTTTTTTTTTTTTTTTTAAATCACTTTAAAAGAGGATTGGTAGAAAAAAAGCAGCAACATCAGAGTTTTACTGCTTCCCCTTCAGCAACCTGCTAATGGGCTGGCACAGCACTAGCATTTCTGACTTACAAAATAGCTACTTCGATTAAAAGCACTAATCCATCACTTGTTTCAGCAGTTTGGAAGAATAAACAGTTACTTAATTCAGGTCATATTTCATACATATTCTGACCAATTCAGAGTGTATGTGTAACTTTGACGTTGTTGAGATCATCTAATAATTGATAAGCAATCCTCAACCCATCTTTATTAGTAATAAGTTTCACTGTCACTTTCAGAAAGAGTGAAACAAAATCGCACAGTAAAAGCCAACGCTGAAAAACCTGGGAATTTAATTCCTCATCTTCTGCACTCGAGATGGTTTTCCTCAAAGTCAGAAAAGTTAAAAATCTCTAGGTATGGACAAGCTGTGATTAAATCAGTGGCCTGTGGTTCCAGTGGGGACACAGAACTGAAGTGTGGTCAGTGCAGTGGAGATGAGGGGGCTGGGACTGAAAGGCGCAGCCATAAAACTGGTGTGTTTTTATGTTGTCTTTGTGCTTATGAAGAGGGGGAATGGGAAGATTTTCAGCTTGGAGAATAAAAGCCATCTGATTTCACTCAGCTTGGCTGACTGTGTTGTACTCAAAAAAAAACTCAGGAGAGGGGAAGGGACAGGAATCAGTGCCAGGGAAAAACGTGAGCACACTGTCCTCTTCCAGACCCCTCCTTGCTCCTGATGCCACCGAGACCCTTCGTACACACCCACCCGTCCCCTCCAGTCACTCCAGAGCTGGGGTTCATTGACTTTCCCCCCAAACACGCAGTAACAGAAGATCCCCAACCTCCTCCAAGCCCAAGACTTCAAATACTGCCAAGGCAAGAAACACAGACAGAGACTCACGTGCCCCTCCGAGGGCTGTTTAATAGCGATGCACCATTTAACACCCACCGAGGTGCCAGTGCCCTCGCAGCGCGGGCTGTGGGTCACTAAGGCACTCAGGAGGGAGGGCAGGGGGGATAATGCACCGGGAATGTTTCCACCACACGGCATCAGCAGCTGCTGCTGCAGCAGCTCCACCACAGGACTGTGCTCCTTGGATTTATGGGAGGGCGAGACGTGTACCTGCTCACTGGGAATTTGGCAACTTTGTCATCACCAACAGCTTTTCTTACCCCGGGCTGGGATCGGTCACGGGTTTCCCACTGATTTCAAGAAGGAATGTTCAAATTTTAGTGACGCAGGGGAAACCCAGCACTATCAGTTCATTCCCTCAGACTCACCCTGCTCCAAAGGCCCTGCCCTGGGAGGCCCAGCTGCTGCACCTTCCAGTTACAGCTGCAGGACCCGAGGCTCAGAGCATTGTGCGTTACTCCAGTCCTACCTTAGAGCACTCTGTCCTCGAGACAGTACCTTGAATGTAATTCAAAATGCTTTGAAACAGCGGAAATAAATTAAACAAATGTAATTTGTTTATAAAAATATTTTCTTATAAATCTTTAAAGCTTATAAAAGCCAGAAAATACATTTAAAAGAATCTCCAGAACGTTTCATCCTTACAGGCGTGGCTCCAGTTCAGAAAGTGAGAAGCGAAGCCCACAGACACCTCACACTGATCTTCCCACAACACTTAACCTACACGTGAGAATGCCTCTGGCATCCCTCCCTGGCCAGCTGGCCTGTCAGGTCACTTGTGTGTGACAGTGGAGCCGGGACTCAGCTGGCAACGCTGCCCCTGGACAGCCACGGCCCCAGGAGCCGTTCCAGGGGTGCCATGTGGGATCAGCGGTGGTTGTGCCAGCAGCCACGGCTCTGGAGCTCAGGGAAATGCAGGATATGCTGGGGGGACAGAGGTTGGAACCTTTACTTTCTGAACTGGCACGGGGAGGGCAGCGGTGTCACACGCACAGCCACCGCCTCGGCCACACCATCTCACTGCTGTGGCACTGAATACCGACATTCCTGGGCGTGGGTTAGGGGAGATGTCTGTGCAATAAAACCAAAACAACCTTGCTGGTCCACCCAACATTTACGTGCATCAATTGCTCCTCTTGCACTTCCAGGAGGACTGTCCTTCGTCCTGCAGCTTTTTAAACTTTGGTCCAAGGAAGAACCACCAGCCAAAGCCCAGGATGAGGCAGATGACGGACTCCACGTAGTAACCGTCCAGGGTGGTCACGCAGGAGCCACCAGCCTTTGTGCAGAGCTGAAACAGGAGCACAACCTGATGCATTAAGAACCTCTGGGAGACACAAACACAACTTCAGAAAGATTAGAGAGCAACTGGTGTCTGCTTGCTCTTACTTATGACTAAGTATAGTTGTTGGCTCTTCCCTGTTTCTTACAGAGGCAGTCAGAGAGGCTTTGGAGCTTTGTCAGCACCATGAAAAGTTACAAATCTGCTCTGAAATAATTTGGGAAATGGAGCACGCTGGCCCATGGGGCAAACTCCAGGAAACAGAAACTGCCCCACTGCCTCGGACTGGCTTGGAGGTGCAACCACTGATCCCAATCCTATGGAGAAAGATGATGATTTAACAGTATCCATGTTATGGTCTCCCCATCCCTGGAAGCATTTGAGGCCAGGCTGGACAGGGCTCGGAGCAACCTGGTCTAATGGAAGGTGTCCCTGCACAGGGCAGGGGAGGAAGAGAGGGAGATTTAAGGTCCATTCCAACCCAAAGGGATTCTCTGTTGGGGAGAAACACGCCCAGGATGGTTTTTAACCCCCAGCATTCAAAGGGTGAGTGTACAGCACGGGACTGTCTCTGCTATTGTTTGGCTTTCAACACTGCTCTAATCCCAGGATAAATCAATCCCCTGAGCTGAGGCTCTGCCAGCACCTTCTGAGACGTGTCAAGATCAGATTAGGAATAAGAAGGGAGTGGTGGTGCAATGTTACCAACTGGGAGGATGAGAGAAAAGATCAGGGGAGTGAGGTGACAGAGGAAGGACTAAGTTCAGTAGAGGCCCAGGCCTAGGGAACCTAATTAGTGACAAGCTAATGAGGGAGCCTGCTGGGGAAGCAGTTTCCCCTCTGCAAGAAGTACAAACTGCAAGTCCAGCTCAGACAAGTCATGCTGGATTTCCAGAACACTTTGTTTGGAGAACCTCCACGTCCTAAAAAGTCCTGGCATTCACGAGTGAAATAAATCTCACTCATGAGCACAGAAAAACCCCCCAAACATTTCCACTCTTCAGCCACAGTAAGTGTCTCATTTGCCATGAGGAGGTGAATTTGAAACCTCGCTTTCCCAGCAGTTCTGTGTCCTGTTGTTTGATGTGTGTACAGGGCACAGCAAGTTCTTTGTTCTCTTCCAGAGGGCTCCCAGGACTGGGAATGCAGCCAGTCCCACTGCTCGATTTCAGGGGGAAAGTGAACACCAAAGTCAGGGAGCAGAGCAGCATCATGGAGAAGGGATCAAGGCAGGCAGAGAGGAAACCTCCAGGAAGACAGGAGGGAGAAAAACCCGTCACAAGAATGGAGGGACCTGGAGGACACACAGCCCTGCCCAGGACAGAGCCCCTAATGACACAAACATACCTACAGCCTCCTCACACCAGAGCAATGACACCAATCTGGTGCTTCTGCCACAGCTTTTCATCCCAGCCCCGACAGAAAGGGACAACTACCCTGCAACTGCAAACCCCTGGTAAAGGTGCTGGTTAGTCAGAGTGGACAGAAAAAAGCAGACAATTTTGTCAGATGGGAAAATCAGCTCTGATGGGAACTTTTAAGCATGAGCTGAGCACTGTGAAGGCTGTCAAAGGCAAATGAATGCTCCAAGCAGCAATTCAGTTGTGACACCGTTGAGCAGGGCCCTCCAGGGCCCCCAGACTCACCTCTGCAGCTGCAGCAGTGCCGCAGGAGTGGCCCTGGGCCCCGACACACTCCTTCACCGTCAGGGGATCCACCAGCCACAGGGCCACGGTGGAGGGCCAGTTGCCCCCCAGGTTGGACACCGTGTTCAGCAGGGTCATGTAGGTGCCCCCGATGAGCGGGTCGCTCACCTTGGCGTTGAAGGCCATGATTGCCACGTACATGCTGTACAGGGTGATCTGGGGGGACAAACACACACACAGGGGTCTCCACGGGCACCACGACTCAAATCCCCAACGGCAAAGCTCTCCTGAAGTGAGCAACATTCACTGAAAAACAATCCCAACAGCTTAAAATCGCCCAAGGGAGCAATTCCTGCTGCAGCCTGTCCCTCTGCCCTGCCACTTGCCTCCAGCGTGACTGGAGTCATGCCCCACATGCACTGGCACGACTCGGGTTATCAAACCAAAACACAAGGCCAGCTAAAATAGCCTCTAAGCCCAACACTGTTGCAGGTAAAAGCAACTCTCACAGCATCACACATTTCGGTTGTGATCCAAAGCCGGGTTTTCCAGGCCTCTGGATCAGATCCATAGTGATGTTCCTCCAACAAGCTAGCATTTTTTTTCTAGGGGCAGGATCGTATAACTCGATGGATCTGCAGAAGCAGCACAGTCATCAGTGTGCCTGTCAAACTCTGCCAGAGTGCTGGGATTTCTCCAGCTCCCCTGTGCTTCTGAGCCTCTGGCTCTGGGGAAAAAATAACCTGGGAAACAAAACCAGACCTGGACAACTCCCAGCAGCTCCACGGATGCTGTCCAGTGGAGCACAAGGGAGTAGGGAGAACTCACACTGGTGAGAGTATCAGAAGTCAATACAGCCACACTGACCAGGCTTGGAGGGCTTCCAGTGAGAGCCAGCACAAAGCAGGTGACAGCATTTACATCCCTGGAGGTGATGGATGTGACTCCCCCTCCCACCTCCCCTTCCCAGGTGTGTTACCTGATGGAGAGCGTAGCTCAGCACCACCACAGCGTAGTAGTACACGGGAAATCCTCCCTCGTGCTTCACTTTGGGAGCCCACCACACCAGGAATGCAAACTCCAGGCCGAGCAGCAACCTGGAGGGGAAAGAATCTGTAATTCAAGTAATTCTTCCCACTTGTTCCCTCAGCACAAAGCACCCAATGAACATTTGTAGAGAGTACACTGAAACAGTTTAGATCTAAACAGTTACAACTCTTTCTATCTAAGATATTAAATACTTGACAAGCAGTGAAATTGTTAAATAACAGCAGGAGAGCTTTGCTCTATTGGTGCTGCACATGCATCTTTAAAACACTTCGTGCTCTTCTTTCTCACAGGTGATGCTCCACGAATTATCTTCCAGGCCCAGGACAGAATTCAGCTCCCTGGGAGAATCCTGACACACTTTCTTGTAGCTGGAAGTTGGAGAGCTACACAAGAAACCCTACACTTGATCTAAATACACAAACGGAACACACAAATTCCTGTGTCTCCATAAAATGAGGGTTTACCTGAAAGGCATTGCTTTGTAGAAGGTGTTCAGGGGCTGGGGGCCTGCTGTGTATTTGCTGATAACCAGGGGCAAGATGATCTGTAAAGGAACCATTGGAACTGCCAGCAGAGCCAGGTGCTCTTTGGGGACCCCCTCCTCCACCAGTTTGAGTCCTGTTACAGCATCTGCTGCTGAAAATCCAACCTGCAAGAGAAATCAGACAAAACAGGCTGAGGAAAGCAGTGGGAGCTTGGCTAGAAATTCAGTTTACTATTAAGTAAATTGAGAAATGGGGTAGAAGACAAGTCACTTCTGCCTCTGATTTGACTTCCAAATTAGTTCTGCATGTCCTACAGTAGCACCCTCTTATTGTCATCAGTGCCCAAACCATGCCAAGAACACTGCCATTCGTGCCTGTGCCCTCACTGCTGTTGGCATCCACAGCATCCAACAGGAAGCCATGGAAACCCAGTCTGGACACAGCTGCAGATTCTGAGAACAGTCCTGGAGTCAAAAGAAACATTTTCTGCCCTTTTAACTGCAGGCTGCACAGTCTGTTTGGAAATGTTTTAAAATGTCTAAAAAACAAATTACTGTTATACCAGACTGCAATTAAACTCCCCTGCAATAGCTGTGTAAACACAAAAGCTCAAACAAACGTTTTCTGCTGTCCAGCCCTGCTCAGCACGATGGTACAAACAGTTCTGCTTCAGACTCCGTGTGAAAATCCACAACTCTGATGAGAAGCAACAGCAAAACTAAGAAATAAGTTCCATCCCAGGGACTCAGCAGCCTTGCAGACTCTGACACCAGCATTTTACAATTCAGACATGTCTTTACTCACTTTGGACGTGAGGATCAAGAGACAGAAGGTGAGAACTGCCGGCATCTTGATGATTGAGAACAGCAGCCTGTAGGTATCAGTGATGCCTTTTGTTTCTTCTTTTGCTGGTATCAGCTCCTTGTTCTCCTTTTTCAAAAAGGCAACCAGTGTAGTGGTAACTAAGAAGACAGCTCCCCAGAAAAACAGGAAATCTGGAGGGGGAAATAAAGTGAGATTAAAAAACCCTTGTAGCAGCCCTCACTGACAATTCACCCAGTATCTAAAATGCAGTTATTTCGCTAAATGTAAACCTGATCACCAAAACTGAATAAAACCAAGCGGCAAAAGCAAACCAGGAGCACAGAGGTACACACAGTGAGTGGCTCAGCTCTTCCCCCAGCAGGATCCAGGTGTTTGCTGGAGCTGGGGAGGAGCAGCAGCAGCAAAGCGGGTCACTGGCCTGCTGCTGGCTGGGTCAGTACCACAGTGAGCACCTTGGAGGGGCAACAGGGACACAAATGGAAGGGCTGATGGCTTGCACAGGCAACCACTAAAGGCTGATAAAGGACATGTAACAGTTACAAGACAGGGAAAAACCTGCAGAGGAAGAATTCCTTCCCAGCTGTGCAGAGATTTACCGGGTACTCATGGAGTTCTGTGCTCACTTCTACACTCCCTATCCAGCATCTGCCTCCCATCTGGAGGAAACAAAGACCTGTCAGTGTGGACGTGGCCCGAGGAAAGTTCTTACAGTCATAAGGAGCCCTCAGATATGTCTGGCTGATGGGGATCCCTGCCAAGGTGCAGGTATTTTAAACACAGCTCATAAATGCTGAACTCTGGGTGTGAAAGCAGCAACAGTAAAACACAGCAAGTGAATGGTTAATCTAAGATAATCCTATCCTATCCTCTCCCTCCAGGAGAGAGGCAAGGAAGAACTCAGTGAGGAGCAGGGGGCAGGACAGAAGCAGCCTTTAATCTTCCTGGTCATGAGCAACTCCAGAAGCCTCCGGGAGACTTGAAAGGAAGCAGCGAGGGCTGGTGAAAGGGCAGAGGTTTAGTCAATTATTACCTGCTCCTTATGCCCAGGAAGAGAACAAGAAAATGGGGAAGGACTGCTTTAAGTGCATCCACCATTCTCAGGGTAAAAGAAAAAAGGCTTTTCGAACCATTTTTTTGCTGTTTCCACACCAGCTACTTTTCCTTTCCTAAAGAGCTCATAACCAATGCCATCAGATTCCTCTCTGTTGAAGAATAGGTGCCCTTAACACAAACTTTGAAGCCAAGATGCATTTTCAGAGCGTCTTCCTAATCACAGTGGCTGGCTATGAAGAACAGAGGAGCAGTTCTCTAATAATAACCCTGGGCATTATCACTGCAGTGAGAGATGCTCCATGTGAGGATGGGGATAGAAATAGCTCTGAGCATCATCACATGAGCAGTCTTGATCAGGTCAGCCCTGTCAGCTGCAGCACAGCACTGCAAGGGCTGCATCAGCAACAAAGCAAGGCAGGAGAAAAAGAAAAAAACCCATATATAATAGTCCACATTAAAATTGTGTGATCCCACCACTGCTGCCTCCCCACCCCGATTTTGTCTCTGCCCCTACGCTGTGGCTAACAAAATAAACCACTGTGATGGGGCAAAAAGAGGTTTTGAACTAGATCAGGGGTGGATCAGGCTGGGAAACAAACAGAAGGTGCCTGGGCATCCAGGTCACAGCTGCACTGCACTGGCACAGCCCTGGCCCAGCTCACTGGGGCACTGCCCTCAAGGGGCACCTCTGTCCTGTCCCACACTTCCCTCTCCTCCCTGGTGCTGCCACAGGCTCTCGAGACTGCACAGCACAGGGGGCAGGAACCACCAAACCCAGCCAAGCTGCCCCTGCCTTTAAAAATCCAAGTCACCCGATCTGCAGCTGCTGAATAAACTCCTGGATGTGCCAGCACAAACCACCACCCCACAGAAAGGCATCTCCCATCTTCTTCTCTAGGCCTTTATCCCGAAACAGCCTAACACAGCACTTGGTGTGATGGATGGTTTTACACCGTCCACGATTTCCTGAGGTTAATCACAAATGCTGTTGCTTCTCAACAACTCGAAGCTGACTTGAGATCACAGAATCACAGACTGTCCTCAGTTGGGAGGGACCCACAAGGATCATCAGTGCAACTCCTGTCCCTGCACAGACACCCCAACAATGCCACCCTGTCCCTCAGAGCGTTGTCCAAACCCTCCTGGAGCTCTGGCAGCCTTGGGGCTGTGCCCACTGCCCTGGGGGAAGAACCTTTCCCTGAGATCCGACCTGAGCCTGCCCTGGCACAGCTCCAGCCGTTCCCTCCTGTCCTGTCCCTGTCCCTGGCCACCAGCGAGAAGGGATCAGTGCCTGCCCCTCCAGATCATGGAGTGTTGACTTGTTCTTTCTCAGCCTATGACAAAAGTGCTCAGAGACCTGAACTGGCAGAAAACGATTCACTTTTTCCAGCTGTGAAGTTTTCTGCTGCTTTACCTGCCTGAACTTGCTCATCCCAACCCCTGTTCCAAGCAGAGCAAGGCCCAGCGAGCCCCCCTGCTCCTCAGGTAGCTGGTTATGTCCTGCTGCTCCTCAGCTGCTCCAGGGAAACATGGACACACCAGACTGTGCCACAGGCACCCAAACCAGGCAATGGGAGTTTCTTACAGTCAGTTTTACCACCTGAAAAAACATATCCTGCAACTCTAGTGTCAGTTATTTGCCTTTCTTGCTCCACCCACGTCAGCACTCCAGGACAGGTTAAGCAGGTTGCATTGGTGCTTTTTGGGTTTGGGATTATATATTTTCTAAAAACAGCACTTTTGTAATAGTAACAAACCCATTCATACAAACAGTGCTGAGAAAAAAAAAACCAACCAAACAACAAAACCCCTGGGCAGTGAGGGAAGTACTGCTAAGC
The DNA here is from genome assembly GCF_003031625.1 of Empidonax traillii. NCBI lineage: Eukaryota > Metazoa > Chordata > Aves > Passeriformes > Tyrannidae > Empidonax > Empidonax traillii. The sequence goes on along the minus strand of NW_020955637.1, from coordinate 844,717 downwards.
CAAGCTCTCTGAACACCAGTGACTGCAAGTTGCATCAGCAGAGAAGACGTCAGTGTGCACTGCAGAGAGAGGGAAGAGGCAGGCCAGCACTGAGGAGAGGCACAGCAGGAGCACAGGGAAAGCCAGGGACCAGCTGGGACGGCAAGGACTGCTCTGTGCCCGCTGACAGAGCCCAGCCAGGAGGCTGGCAGCAGGAAGGGAAGGAGAACACTCGTTAGCAGTGGTGATGCTGCACACACAGGGCAAGCACAGCAGCCTTGGAAACTGCTGTCCTGGGTTATCCAGCAGACAGGCACAGGACAGAAAGCAAAAACTACCCTTTACACAACAATTCCAGCCTGTTTTGGCATACCTGTTCCCTGGGATGACACAGGCAAGGCAATCAGTGTGAGAGAGGGAAAAGAGACTAAAACCATGAGAATCTGCCCCTCACTGCTGCTCATGGACACCCCGAGACTGCAGCCAGAGGCACCCCAGGATCTCCTGTCCTCCCCCAGGCTGAGCTGGCTGAACTCGACCTTCCAACCAAACCAGCTGCCTTTCAAGCATCTTTGAGGTAACAACTCTAAGATCAACCACCACACCGAACCCTTCTGGGAAAAAACCCCAAACAACCCAAAGGCCAGCAAACAGAGGCATACCTACACTAACAGCTACTTATGGATGGACTACCAGGCTTCATTTAATTCATTAAGTACAAAATTCCTCTTAATTTACTAAAACAAGGCCTTCCTTCAGAAAATGGCTATTTTTCAGAATATGCTCAACCCCAAGCACTTCTACCTCTGTGCACAATACCATATTGGAAGAATCAAAGTATTTTTAATTGCCCTTTCCTTTCTCCCAGAAGGAGATGATCATGAAAGAGCTCCTTAAAAAAGGCAAAGCTTTTGGCTTGTTGGTTTGTTTTTTTTTCAGAGTAATCTTGTCCATGGCCATTAAACTAGGAAGGGGAAAACACAATCCCTCCAAAGTGCTTAGGTCAGCCAAGATAATGACAAGGCAGGTTTCCCACAGCCTTCAGCCCAGAGAAATCTGGAAGTTCAGTGGATGTAGCAGTGGGCTCTGCCAGGCTCCAGGCAGGCTGTGCTTTCCCACAGGCGCAGGGGACAAACCAAGCCTGTTCCAAACCACCACTCGCTCTGAACAGAGCGGTCCAGGCCCAGGGAAGAAGCATCCTGAGGAAGATATAACTACTGTTATAAGCAAGGAATTCTTGGCTGGGAGGGTGGGCAGGCCCTGGCACAGGTTGCCCAGAGAAGCTGTGGCTGCCCAGCTTCTCTGGGCAACCTGTGCCAGGGCCACCTGGGCTAGTGGAAGATGTCCCTGCCTGTGGCAGGGGTGGCACCGGATGGGCTTTGAGGTCCCTTCCAACCCAACCCTTTCTATAATTCTGTGGTCTAGTGGAAGGTGTCCCAGCCCACACAGTCTTTAAGGTCCCTTCCAGCCCACCCCATTCCACGGTTCTACTCCCACCCCATCCCATCCCACCCCATCCCATCCCACTCAGGCCGGCAGTGCCCGGGCAGTACCTGACAGGGTCACAATGCCGCGGGGCTGCGGCTGCAGCCGCAGGTATTTGTTGCAGAAGGAGGCGGACTCGAGGGCGAGGAAGAGGACGTTTCCCAGGAAGTAGCCGGCCGTTTGCCCCACGGAGTTGCAGGTGGAGGCGTACCCCACGTTCTCCCTGGACAGCATGGTGAGCGCCCAGCCGTCCACCGCGATGTCCTGCGTGGCCGCCAGGAACTCGAAGAGGAAGAAGGTGACGGTGAGGGCCCGCACGTCGGGGCCGCGGCCCTGCCCGTCGCCCAGCAGCGCGTCCACCTGCGTGGACATGTAGATCATGAAGAGCCCCAGCACGTACTGCGTGGGCACCAGCCACGACTTGCGGCGGCCGAAGCCGCGCAGGTACACGGCGTCCACCAAGGGCGCCCACAGCAGCTTGAGGCTGAAGGGCCAGAACACGAAGCTGAAGAAGGCCTGGTCGGTGTAGCTGGCGCTCTTGCTCTGCAGGATGAGCGGCACGCTGCCCGCCAGCCCCAGCGGGATGCCCTGCAGCACGTACAGCACCAGCAGCAGCAGGATGCTGCCCAGCTCCGCGCGGAACCCCCGCGCCGCGCCCGCCGCGCCCGACAGCGCTTCGGCGTCCGCGGCCAGCGGCTCGCCCTCCGCGGCCAGGTAGTGCTGCCGGGAGCCGGCGCGGCGCTGCCGCCCGCCCTCCTCGGCGGCGATGGCGGGCGCCATGGCCGGGACTGACCCGGGAGCGGGATCGGGATCGGGATTGGGATCGGGATCGGGATCGGGATCGGCGGCGGGAGCGGCCCCGGCGCCGCCGCGCTGAGGGAACGGCCCCGCCCCGAGGGCCCGCGCCAGGCGTGGCCGCGCCTGATTGGTGGACATGTGGTGACGTCACACAACCACACCCCCCGCCCCACAGTCAGTGCCAGGAATGGGATCGGGATGGGGTCGGGATCAGGATGGGGTCGGGATTGTGGTGAGCGTAGATGTCCTGCCCCACTCCCCCCGGCCGAGCCCAGCAGGGAACCCCGGGGGGGTCAAGGGAATCCCTGGGGGGCATCGGGAAGAGCACCGGCAGCAGGTCAGGGAGAGGGGGTCCTGCCCCTCTTGCTCAGCCCTGGGGGAGGCACATCTGCAGGGCTGGGTCCAGCTCTGAGCTCCTGGGACAGGCTGCTCCCGGGGGAGGGTGCAGCAAAGCCGGCAAAAAAAAAGAGATTTGAGGGACCGGAGCATCCCCGCGAGCAGGAAGGGCTGGGGGAGCCGGGGGCTGCTCTCCCATCATACCGCGGAAGGCTCCAACCGCAGCACGGCCTTTCAGGAATTTCAATTAGGAAAAACACACTGATTTCGTGTGCCGGGGGAGCGGGGGCGCGGGCGGGGGC
>NW_020955637.1:784917-838897 GCF_003031625.1 Empidonax traillii | reverse complement strand
TTGAATTGGCTCAATATAGACTTTCCCCACCCCTTTTTCTCTTGGTGCACCAGTTCCCTCCTGTTTTTAGTCCCACTCTCAGGACATCAGCATGGTGCCCCTGCCCTTGGACAGCGGTCAGAGCAGCTTCCACAGAAGGTCCCAAAAATAGCGAGTTTTCCAGATTTTTGTGAGAACGGGCCAGAAGACAAGGAACTCTAGCTATTCCTCCGCTGAGGGGGAAAAAGAGCTTTTATTAGAGACTGGCCAGTCCCCAGTAGGAAGAGGTGCTGGCTCCATAAGCCCTGTCCCTGCAGGAGCTGGGCTGTCTGGTGTCCTCTTAATCTCTGTCCTGGCAGACGTGTGGTGTACAAGGCTCAACTGCCATGTTGGCTGCACGTTGACAGCATCTGTTCCCTTTTGGATTTTATTAAACGAAGTTCCCCTTGTTAAATTTGGGTTCAAAATCCCCAGCGTTGGAACTGTGCCTCTCTAAATGAGCGAAGCCAGATCCTGTGCTGACTTTCCACCTTCCTCTTCTTCCCTGTGATTTTATGCTAGAGTTGCTTTCGGGCTCTCTTCAGACCTGAACCTCCTTACAGTTCTGCTTGTCTGAACCTACTGCTCTGAAACAATTAAAGACTTCAAATAAAAACTGCGAGGAATGGTGTTTGCCCCAAGGAGGGCTCGGGAAAGAAGGAGGGTGTTGGTCATTTTTGCAAACCTCTGATTTAGAAATTGCGAGGCGAAAAGGCCCAGAATCACTGAAAAAGTGATCTCCTTCTGTCCACTGGAAGGGAGGACAGCTCTGGTGACCTCTCTCCATCTGACTGGGGGTTTGAAGGGGCCGTGCTGCTGAAGGCTGTTCTCCTCCAGAACGTGCCCTTTTTGGTGTGTAACCCAAGACTAAAAGCCATCAAGAGCTCCCTGTCGGGCACACTCAGCTACGAGCTGAAGGACAGAAACTGAGGCTCTGGTTGTAACCTGGACTTAGGCTTTTGAGGGATTTAACGTTACTTTTTTCCTGTTCGTGTCCTTTAATTGGGATAAAACTCTTCCAGTGACTGTAAACTTGGGAAGCTTCGAGCCTGTTTGCCTTCCTGAGCTGCTCTGAAGGCAGTTCCGTGGGGTGTGCTGTGGTGGCTGAGCAGTGAAACTCGGAGCAGCCTGTGCTGTGTGTGTGTTGGGAGATGTGTCCCAGCAGGGTGTTGCTCTCCAGGGTCACCTGTGGGTGATGGGGGGGGTGATTGCCTGATCCAGGGGGAAATGCCTGAGCAGCTGCGATGGGAAAACTGGTGAGTCCTGGGTTGGAGGTTCTGTTGCGTGGTAGAAGCGTGCAGAACAACTCAACGTGCCGTCATCAAAACTTGAAATGAAGCTCCAAGCTGTGCTTGGAGGCAGCTTTTCCCAGGTAAAACCCTTCCCAGTTTTTCCTCCTTCAAGCTGTGTTGGCCAGGGAACAATGTAAGCTTTAAGTCAAGAGAAAAACACCCCAAAGTAATTTCTTCAAGCAGCAAATTTTCTTCTGCATGAATTTCTTGGTGTCTTAGAGCCGTGGTTGTGTTCATTCTTCCTTGAAGAACCCCCAGTAAGGGCACTTCCATGGAATAGTGGCCTCTTTTCACATTATTTTTTTTTTATTTTATTTTGAAAAATAAACTTGTCCTTGTGTTTTTTAGCCCTCTTTCAGATTTGGGGTTGGCCAGCCAGTTCAGACGTGATGGGCTGGGAGAGAACCAGCGCTTTGTTCTGGTGTGCAATCTGCTCGAATGCAGACTCTTTTAAAAATGATTTAGCGCTGACATTTGTTCTCAATTTCTCCTTTCTTATTCTCCCCAGGAGGTAATGTCGAGTGAAAGTTCAAGCCCATGAGGCGGCGTGACAGGGGAAAAAACATTTTCCTTCTGGCTTTGAGCTGGTTTGCTTGGGAAAAAGGCACATGCTCTCACTTACCATGGGCTGTGCTGGGGTTTGTGGGGAACTGGAAACAGAAAAAGCCACGGTGGCTGCAGATGGTGAACAGAGCATATGAGCTCTTATTTATGGAAAGCTCTGCCTTCATTAACTTATTAGCATTTTTCTTCCCCAATTTGTGCCCTGTTTGGTTTGGGGGATGGGGACGTCGTGTTTGTGTGGCTGATTGGGGGGGATGTGCTGTGCTAGTGCATCTCACGCTCCTCATAAACTTGGGGATTTTTTTAATTTAGGAGTTTCTTGGCTGGTCTTTATCATTTCAATCATAAATTAGCATAAGCTAATTAGCAAAGCTTTGCAGATGTTGGTTGTTGAAGGGATCTGGCTTGGTCTGCGGTCTGCAGCGTGTCGCTGTGAAGCCAGGGGAGGTTTAGATCGGATATTAGGAAGAATTCCTTTGTGGAAGGGGTCGTAAAGCGCTGGCACAGACTGCCCGGGGTGGCGGTGGAGCCTCCATCCCTGGAGGCGTTGGAGAAACGTGTGGATGTGGCACTGGAGGATGGGGTTTAAGGTGGACGTGGTGGCGGTGTTGGGCTGATGGTCGGGCCTGATGGTCATCGAGGCCCTTTCCAACCTCTCCGGGTCGGAACGCTGACGGGAGCTGCCGTGGGTGCCGTTCACAGCCCGAGAACGCCGGGGGAGAGCTCAAGGATGGGCAGCACCACTACGAGGGGGCCGTGGTGATCCTGGACGCGGGGGCGCAGTACGGGAAGGTCATCGACCGGCGCGTCCGAGAGCTCTTCGTGCAGTCCGAGATCTTCCCGCTGGAGACGCCCGCCTTCGCCATCCGGGAGCAGGGATTCCGGTACGGCCTGTCCCATCCCCTGCTCCCTCCTGCCCCTGAGCCCCTGTCCTTCCCTCCTGCACCCTGCCTGCTCACTGCCTGGGTGTTCCCCTGCAGCAGCTTTCACTGAGTGTCCTTGGTGATTCCACCTGGCCTTGCCCACCCGAGGTTTGCTGGGGGACACTCGTGCAGCCACAGAAATGTTGTGTGTTGGTTTCTCGCTGCCTTAATGCCGTTTTACTAATTTCAGGTTTTTAAGTGTAATTTAAGAGGCCGTGTTTTAAACCTGCATCTGCGACAATCGAGGTGGTCTTGCTGTTTTGCCTGTTAAAATGTGGTAGCTGTTAATCAAGAATACAAGTCTTGTGTGTTTCTAAAAATTATTTTCTTATTTAATTTATTTTTTTTTTAAATTAGATGAACTTACTTGGATACTGAAGGCATTGTTGGTAAATCATGCCAGACTGTTTCTGGGAAGCAACTAAAAAAAACCCTAACTGAAACTGCCCCTTGTTTGCAGCAAAAAAAAAAAAAAAAAAAAAAAAAAAAAAAAAAAAAAAAGCCTCACAATTAATTAGTATTCTGTACATTTTTTTTTTCGTGTTTTCTGAGGCTTTCTAGGATGTGCATCTCTTCTGTGTGGGGAGAATAAATACCCTGAAGTCCACAAACCACCAAGGACCTTCCTTGTCGGTTTGGTACAGTTCAGGAATCTGGTGCACGTGTGCTTTTTGGTTGTGCCTGACGACAGAGAAGGCTGTGCTTTGCTGCAGAACTGCATTTTCCCAATCGATGATAATTAGTGAACCAGTAAACAGTGTATTTTACTAAGTCAAGTAGGAACTTATTGATCTCTCTTGAAAACACAGAGAACAGAAAACCCAGAACCTGCTGGATCTGTCAAGCAGCTTTTGCGCCAGGGATTTCTTTCAGAAATGTTCTGAAAAACGGCTTTTCTTATCAGATCTTGTTTATAATTCTCCAACAGTCAAGGCTTTAATAGATGGAAGTATTTAATAACTGGTTTAAAGAATTCCTGCCCCTGCTGTGTGCTGGATTTGAGGAGTGGGTCCCAGCACTAGTGGTGTTTCATCTCAGCCCTGTGCTGTGCTGATGCAGCTTTGTGCTGGCAGGAGCTTCTCCCTCTTTCCTTTAGCAGCTGAAGGTTCTTCAGATTCCATGGTTAGACCTATGGGACTTGTCATTCCAAAGATCATAATTTCTTTCTTTAATATTTAGATATATTGCATAACCTTTCTGTATCCTGGGAGATTTTAATTGGTATGGGAAAAAAACCCCAGATTTTTAAGACTCTACTTTTTGAGTATAACAGTGTATAACTATTTTGACTTCTCATAAGAATGTTCAGTTTTTAGGTGTGGCTGTATTCCTTTAATTCCTTCCTAGAGCCCCAGGGAACAGCTGGAGCTGTGTCAGGGGGGTTGTTAGGTTGGATGTTAGGCCAAGGTTCTTCCCCCAGAGCGTGGTTGGGCACTGGAAGAGGCCAACTCAGGATATTCTCTGGGTCAAGTTAATATTAAATAGTGTCCTGTACATGGGGCACTGAAGCAAATGGTTCTGAACATGGAGTTACTGGAAGCAGCAATCCCACCAGGCATGGGGAGTGTTCAGGCTCTTCCTCCCACTGGTGGAGTTTGGGAAATCCATCGTGGCTCCAGCTCGAGCAGAAGTGCCCGTGCGTGTACAGCACAGGTTGTCAGGATGGGTCAGTGTAGGTCTGTGCCTGTGTCAGCTGGATCCTCGTTCCAGAGCTCACCTGGAGGTCCCAGCAGGCAGAGAAATAAATGCTGCCCCTTCCAGCTCCGTCCCTCTCCTGCCTGGAACCAGGAGCCTGTGCTGGGCCTGTGTGGCTGCAGGGACGTGGGTGGGTCCATGGGCTGTTCCTCCAGGGCTGTTTCTGTTGGTGGTGCAGGGGCTGTGAGCTCAGTGCCTGCTCCTGCTGCTCAGAACCAGAGACAGGGCTTTTGGCAGCGCTTGCATGACAGGCTCGAACTAATGCTGGAAGGAAGTTTTATTAGATACATTTGGTCCCGTTTATGCAGCCTCTCTCTCGCTTGGTTTTGTGTTTCTGGCTCTGAATGACGAGTTTGATGTTCTCTTGAAGTAAACAGGCCGGGAGTCCAAGGTCTGGTCCAGCCCTGGTCGATCCCAGGCTGAGGCCAAAAGTGTTGCCCAACTGGTGCTTCTGCAGTTCAGGATCTTGCAAATCATTATGTTTGTGAAAACTCTTCTCTTCCCCTTTGAAATGATTTAATTGTCTTTTTCAGTGTGAAGTATTAACTTCAAACTGTACATGCTGGCATGTGTTGGACTTGTAATGCACAACCTGCAGCCAGTGCCACCTCTGCGTAGTCAGAACGGAGTAAGGGACGTTTTCTCAGCGGACTTAGAAATTTGGGAATGTGTTTTTTGACTACAGCTCCCCTCTAGATGTCACAGACTTCATTAACTATATATATATATATATCTTAATGCTAACACTCTGCTTTGTCCCAGCCATCTTGCTGATGCTTGGCTATGAGGAATTTAAAATACAGGCACTTTTTCAGGTGGTTTATATTTGGCTTTGTTTAAACTGAGGAAATACTTCCCTGGTAAGCTGGTGGGTGTGACAGCTCCAGCTTAGCAGAGCTACATGTTAGGATATCTGTGTTAAAATATATCTTCTAGTGTATGAAGTTCAAAGAGTGGTATGAGACAACGTCAGTGTTCAAAGCAAACGAAGGGCTTTTAAGTAAACAACATCTTTGAGTTAATGTTTTGTTTGTTTTCTCTGCAGGGCTATCATCATATCTGGAGGACCAAACTCTGTGTACGCAGAAGATGCCCCGTGGTTTGACCCAGCCATATTCACAATAGGAAAACCAGTGCTCGGCATCTGCTATGGAATGCAGGTTGGGATAATCATAGTCCTAACTGAGATGCTTTTAAAGTCCTAATTGTTAAATTGAGGGGGTGTGTTCATCTCTTGGCCTTGCCTTCTCATATAAGGGCTTTAAGCTGAAGGAGGGCAGGTTTGGATCAGAGATTAGGATGAAATCCTTCCCTGGGAGGGTGGGCAGACCCTGGCACAGGGTGCCCAGAGAAGCTGTGGCTGCCCCAGCCCTGGGAGTGTCCAGGGCCAGGTTGAAGCAACCTGGGCTGGTGGAAGGTGTCCCTGCCCATGGCAAGGAATGAGATGAGCCTTAAGGTCCGTTCCAAACCAAACCATTCCGTGATCAGTAGCATAAAAGGTTTTGTTTTGAGTTCCACACTGCCTTTTTTTAGTTATAATGAATATAATCTGCCAGTCACTAATCAATTCGGTCCAGTTGGTATTGAAAAGCAAACCCTCATGGAAACAAGGGAATTAGTGTTTCAAGCATGGAATGTCTTAGCATTATTCTCAAGAGTGTTTAACACTCCCCCACCCCCAAAAAAGAAACAGCCCCCCTTCTTTACCTTTGGAGCCACTGGTGGTCCTGCAGTGGCCTGGCAGATCCCAGCTGAGCAATGGAACAAACTCCCAAGGAGAAAAGGGCTGGAAGAGATGCAGGCTGTGTATGAAGTGATACCAGCTTGTGTGGTGCTTTCTGATGGAGTGTTTTTGTTTTCCAGATGATGAATAAGGTGTTTGGAGGCACAGTGCACAAGAAGAGTGTGAGAGAGGATGGGGTGTTCAGCATCACTCTGGATAACACATGTTCACTCTTCAGGTGCAGAGACATTCTCAGTTACCAAAGCACTGTTGGATATACCAGTCTGGGAAAGGGGGTGTGGGTGAAAGGAACGTTATTTTAAAGAAAACAGTGACATTGCATCAATGTTTAGTTGATCCTTTCTAATAAAACTTTCACACGTGTGGTCACAAGTAGGCAGGTTACTCATTGAAACAAATACTTAGGCAAAAGCTCTCAAGAATTACAGAGGGGAATTTTGTGTAACCCACTTATTTCAAGGTAGACAGTCTTCACTGAGACCCTGTAAAATGTGCCATGACCTGGGAATATTTGTGTTAAGCTCTTGTCTCCTGCTGTGCAGTGCTCTTGTATTGGTTGGCACCCATCCAGTTGTGGAAAGGTCATAGAAAATCCAAAACCATTCACTTTCCACCTTCCTTTGAAATTGCTTTGTGATGTTTTTATAAAGCCAGAATTGGACTTCTTGGTAGTTTGTCGGTGCCTCTCAAGTTCCTTGACAGTTCACTTATACCTGGTATGCCAGTTTTATTAACTTTCCTCTGTTGGGCTCCTGCAGAACTTCATACCCTGCCTAAGGGTGTCCAAACTGTCCTGAAAACATGTAGTTTTGAAGAAGAAAAGTTCACTTTGTTGAAATAAAAAGCAGGAGTCCCGGGATCCTGATTGACTCCAGATGGCTCCACGTGTCCAAGAGGGGATGCTCCAATATTGGGATGTTTATAAGGAAAAAAAAACAACTCTAACCCTTCAGAATTAAGATGAATTCCCTCTTGCATGGGGGGTGTATTGTACAAGAGCTTCTGCAGCTTCCCAGGGAGTCACCTTGGAGCTGGAGGTGGCTGTTCCTGGGGGGGACATCCTGCACACACTTCAGATGTCCTGGTCAAATGAGATGAGCTTTCCTTGTGATCCCTCAGGACTCCTCTTGGAAAGGCAGGGAGTTCTTTCTTGAGTTGACTGTAGTTTTTAATCTTTGTTTAGGGGCCTTCAGAAGGAAGAGCTCGTGCTCCTCACTCACGGAGATAGTGTGGATAAAGTGGCTGATGGATTCAAGGTGGTGGCACAGTCTGGGAACATTATAGCAGGTATTTATTTTCTCCTGAAATTGTCTTTGGGTAATGCTGGTTTAAAGGGAACAATAATGGCAGACAGAACCAAGTGGGAACAGAGTGGTGTCCTTTGTTATTTAATTGCCAAACAAAGGAGTTGTTTTTAACAATTCTATGTGTGTGTGTTTGCACGTTGTGCTGCCGTGATAATAAAGAAATGGACTTTAAAAGGAGTGGCCCTGATTTAAATGTGGTTTAAGTAAGAGTTAACATTATTTATAGAGTTCCTGTTATTTTAAAGTATGCATGTGTTGTTTCTCTCTGGAATTAAATACCCTGTGCCCTTAGGGCAGGGGGGATGGAGACGTGTGCTGTGTGTGCAGTGTGAGTGGGGTTTGGGTTCTGCACTGTAATAGTACAAGTCAAACACTGTTTAATTAATTATTAAAGCTTGATTAACTTCTTATTTAATATTGCATGAATGTTCAAGTGAGCAAGAGTAATGTAGGTGCTGAAAGAAGGGTTTTAACGCTGCACACAGATTGTCAGAGAAAAACCTTAGAACTTGGGGTTTGAAAGCGTCTGGAATTACTGAGTCCCAAACAGGCCCCTGGAGTCTCTTTCCTTGGAGATGGGAGTCCTGGAGAGATCTTAAATGTGCTGGGCATTTAGTGAGATCTCCGAGAGTATTCACCTGCTTTGTTTAAAGTCTTTCATTGAAAAGATAAAAAGGCTGAAGATTAAGCTCCTAAATCAGCCAGGGACACTTGGATGCAGCTGGGTCAGTGTGGCTTGGCTGCAGGGTTGGGTGGGGGTATCACGTGAGGGGGGAAAAGTAACGTAATTTATTTCTGTTTTCAGAGTGATTTTCCTGGGATGTCCCAGTGTTTTCCTTTGGTTTGTGTTCTAGATATGTAAGAGTGCCTTTGCTCCCAGTCTGAATGAGAATGTTTAGTTTATGTGATTTGTGCCAAAAGGTGGCAGAATAAATCACTGCACACGCTGTATCAGTGTGTGCCTGACTTGGGTGTGCATTCCCTGCCAGTTCGCTGATCTCTCTCTGTTTTGTCACGCTCCTTGCGCCAATGCAGGCATCGCAAACGAATCTAAAAAGCTCTATGGAGCGCAGTTCCACCCCGAGGTGAGCCTCACGGTGAACGGCAAGCTGATCCTGAAGAATTTCCTGTATGACATCGCGGGGTGCAGCGGCACCTTCACGGTGGAGAACAGGGAACGTCAGTGCATCCAGGACATCAAGGACAGAGTGGGCTCTTCCAAGGTCCTGGTGAGTGCTGGGAGGTTTATCTGCTGAAGCGCCGCCGGTTGTTCAGCTCGGTTTGGAGAACGCGGAATTGTCGTGGTTGGGGTCGTACATTAACCGGGTTTTAGAAGAATGGCACGGTCGGGCCAGGGTGGTGGTTGATGCCTCGTTTCCTTGCAGGTCACTGGCTGTGGGTCAGTGCTCTGTTCTCCCCGTCCCGGGGTGTGTGTGTGTGTCTGAGCTGTGTGCTAGCACGTTCCCCACAGACAGCTGCCCAAACCGGGGTGTTTTCCCGTGTTCCCTCCCTCCTGCTCAGGTGCTGCTGAGCGGCGGGGTGGACTCCACGGTGTGCACGGCCCTGCTGAACCGCGCCCTGAACCGCGAGCAGGTCATCGCCGTGCACATCGACAACGGCTTCATGCGCAAGAGGGAGAGCCAGTCCGTGGAGGAGGCGCTCAGGAAGCTGGGCATCCAAGTCAAAGGTACCACAGGGATGGCCTGGCTGTCCTCTCAAAGGCCTGCACTCAGTGCTCATCTGCCCTTCTCACACTGACCTGCCGAAGCAGCTCGGTTGTTTGGAGCCACCTGGACCCATTACCAAAATTCACACCTAAAATGCTAAGCCTCAGTTCATTTGACTGAGCTGCCCCATCTCTTGAGTAGTTCATACCTGGTATCTGCAGTTGGGGCACAGCAGAGCAGTGGGTTTGTCCCTCAGTCGCTTCTCTGCTGATGGCTGAGGGATCCTGTTCAGCTGCTGCAAAACTCCCTGCATTTCCATTTTCTCCAGTGTCCTGGTTAACACTTGGGGCTTCATTTCTTGTCCTGGATCTCTGTCTGTGTAAACTGGGAGCTCGTTTGGGTGATTGAGTGCTATTACAGCCAAAATTACTTTTTTCAAGGCGTTTTTCCTCGCTTTCAAATAGGTGCGGTTTGGTTGGTTTTGGAGGAGCTTGTTGAGAACAAGGTGGTGATTGGTCACAGGTTGGACTCGGTGGCCTTGGAGGTCTTTTCCAACCTCGATGACTCTGTGATTCTGTGAAGCAGCTCATTATGAGTGAGCAGAAAGCGCCTTGACGTGGCCAATGAGAAGGTTCAGAGAGTTTTTTTGCCTCAAGTGTGAGGAGGTCAGAGAAGGCAAATTTTGTGCAAACAGCCAGAGCTGCTTTACACTGCCTGGCTGAGTAATTTAATAATAACCAGTAATAGCTGCCTGTTCTGGGGCAGTGCATGTTGTCAAGGGATCCTCCAGGAGTTGTGGCACTGGGTGAGCAATGCTCTCCACTGCCTGGCCCTCAAACAGCGCAGCAAAGTCTGAGCTTTATTCTGTACCCACATTTTATTTAATTATCTTTTTTAGTGGAAAATCCATGTCTTGTTCTTGCATTCTGTGGAGCAATAAACCTGGGCTCTGGCAGGCAGCCAGGGGAGCAAATTGAGGGAATCCCTTTGCTGCAAGTGCTCCTTCTGTAGGTCAGGGAGTTCAGTGCTGGTAAAAGATGCCAGAGAGCCTCCCAGCTGATCTCTGGGTTGAGAGCCTCTCTAAATTAAGAGGCATAATGTAGCATGAATAAATAGTGCATCATTTAATTTTGGTTGCAGAGAGGCCTTGGGGAAACACTGTCCTGTAAACTATTTAAAGCCAGTAAATTATAATCTAGGAGGGGAAGCAACAACTGAGCTTTCATATGCTTGTCACAATATGAAAAAATAGCAGGTTGATAAGAGAAATAAAAGGCTTTTGTTACAAATAATTCTTGAGGTATTGAGCAGCCCTGTTTAATGCAGTTAATGGTCAAAGGACTGGTTTGATTTTTATTTTCCTTTTTTTAAAGCAACAAAATTGAATCTTTTTTTTTTTTTTTTTTTTTTTTTTTTGCAACCCTGCCTACAAATCTTTACTGACTCTTGACAAAAAAACCCACTGTGATTTCCTGCAGTGGTGAATGCAGCTCATTCATTCTATAATGGTACCACAACCCTGCCCATCTCGGATGAGGACAGGACTCCACGGAAGAGAATCAGCAAGACCTTAAACATGACCACGAGTCCTGAAGAAAAGAGGAAAATCATCGGTGACACCTTTGTTAAGGTAATGTCCGTCTGTTGTTTGGCTGGCTTTTTTAAATGACGTGATTTCTGGGTCCACCTGTCCTGTCAGACTGCAGGCTCAGTGGCAGCAGTGCTCCTGCAGTTTGTGGGTGACCTGAGGAGCCTCTGGGGGGTTGCAGGGGGAATGTTGAGCAGGCTCTGATGTTCCTGGAGTCTGGAGGTGTTTTTTCCGTTTTCAGTGCAACAAAATAAGGGGTTATAGGACTATTTCAGCCGTGGGAGGGTGTCATAATTACTCCTCCTGATTGTTTGTGCTGTTATCAGCTCAGTATCACCGGTCAGGCAATCTGTTACCTTCTTTAGATGGACAGCCGAAAGGAGACTGCAATTCTTTTTCTCCTCCTCCCACAGATTGCCAACGAGGTTATTGGAGAAATGAACCTGAAACCTGAGGAGGTTTTCCTGGCCCAGGGGACCCTCAGGCCTGATCTCATCGAAAGCGCTTCCCTCATCGCCAGTGGCAAAGCTGAGGTGATCAAAACCCACCACAACGACACGGAGCTGATCCGGAAGCTGCGGGAGGAGGTACCTGGGCATGGGCTGCTGAGTGCCACCCATCACAAACCCCTCTGTTCTGCTGCTGGAACTGTCCTGCACTCAGGGGAGCCTGTTCTGATGAGGCCCTGGAGATTCCACTGTAGTGTATTGCAATTTATTACACTTTTTTCCTGGTTGCTGCATTCCCAAAGTAGTCACAGTTTCTGGGTGTTGCCCAGCAGTGGATACCCAGAAGGATGTCAGTGGGTTGAAGGTGGTTCATGCAGTGTGAACAGTGTTCACAACCCCAAAAGCTGTTCCCTCCCTTGCCTCTCAAACAAAGCCATGCTTGGGGAGGAAGCAGAGCAGCACCAGTGCCTTCAGCAGCAGAACAGTTTAGGCTTCTCAGGAACTGATTTAAGTGGAATTCATGGTGCAATGGGTCACTTCTTCCTTCTCTTGTCTCTCATTCTGGACACAAGACAACGAGTAATCTTTAGGTACTGGTGTTCCAGACCCTGGTACATGATGGATTCAGGCAAGAGCAACGACAGTGCTTTTAAAAAAGGGCTTAGAAAAAAGATAATCAGCTCCTGCTGAGAGAGAACAACAAAATTCTCCTTAATCTTGAACCTCTTGTAACATTCAGCCCTTCGAGCAAAGTATTCTCGAGAGAGAGAGAATGAGAAAACCATGTTTAAATGGGTTGGAATGTAGGGATGGTTCCTGCAGGTACCCCCAGGGGTGAGTGCTTTTTGTTCTTATGCAGCTGCTGCCTCCCATTTGTAGTAACCTGTTCAGAGATCTGCCAGCAGCGTGCTGGTGGCACACCCTGCCTTTCCAGTTAGCAGTTTAAGAACCCCAGAATCCTTCTGAAATGGCCCAAAGTGGACATGGGTGGCTGACAGCCAGGAGCTTGGGGAGGATGGGAGCACAAGAGGCTGAGCTGTGTGAAGGCAGGCAGCCCAGCCCAGTCCTGTCCCCTCAGTGCTATTCCCAGCTGGTCTGTTTAGTGTGAAGTTCAGAAAAGCTTTTTTAACGCCATTCCTGTGCACAGCTCCAAAGTATCAGCATGTGAAGCAAATGTAGGAGCCTGCCCTAATTTGCTTCTTCTGGCATCAGTTCTCTAACTGTGTTACAAAATAGTGTAAGAAAGAGCCAGCACATCACAGCACAGCCCTGGTGGAAGGTGCTCACTTATCAGTGAGTCTCACCCACAGGAGAGAGGAGAACTGCTAATGATCCACGCTGCTGATGTTCATCACTGCACACTGAATTTTCAAGGCTTTTGGGTTGGTTTGAACATTCAGCAAAGACAGGGGAGGTTTGAATTTGTGCAGGCAGAGCCAGTTTGGCCTTTCAGCTGTGTCTGCCCTGCTGCAGCCAGGGATGCTTCTGGCACAGGCTGAAAGTTCCGTGTCTCCCCCTGTGTCCTGCAGCTCTTTCACAAAGCCCACATTCACATGGGATTTGTTTCCAGTGTTTATGGAATCCTTGGCACTGGTGCTGCGAGGAGCAGGCCGGTTTGACTGGCATAACCTAAACACTTGAGGCTTTCTGTTTGAACTTGAGAGCTGGAGTGTAAATTGCCTTTTTTTTTTCTTTTTTTTAAGGGCAAAGTAATAGAACCACTGAAAGACTTTCACAAGGATGAAGTGCGAGTGCTGGGAAGAGAGCTTGGCCTTCCTGAGGAGCTGGTTTCCAGGCATCCCTTCCCAGGTATGGGAGCTGGTCTGTGCTGTTAGTGCAGGGCTGTGGCTCACACCAGTGGTGTTCAGCAGATGCTTAACTGCAGGGTGGTGGAGGATAAAACTGATCTCTAAACACAGAAAAAAATCAGTTTAGGTTTTTATTTTAGCAGCATCTTCTTTCAGGGAAAGATTTGAGAGCAGCTTAATACATATACTTAATAAAAGCAGGAGTGTTGTGGCTGAATTTGCCCTGAGCTGCATTTGTTCCCTTTCAGCTGCAGCAGCCCAAGGGGGACTCTCAGTAAGTGCAGTGAGTGCTGCCTGAGCTGCCACGTGCCCACCTCACCTGGGGTGATGGCCTGGCTCTGCCTCGCCGAGGGGCATTTGCAGCTTTGGAAATGAGAGCCTGGAGAGTACCACGAGCTGTCCACCAGCAAACACGAGAGTGGGTGACACAGCCAAGCCCTGTCCTGTCCAGGGGGATGTCCCTCTGCCCCGTGTTTGGGGGCTGGCAGAGCACAGAGCCTGTGCCAGTGCAGCAGCAGCCCGGGCAGGGCAGGGCCTGCCTTTTCCAGCACATTTACATTGAGTAGCTAAAAGGTCAGACAGACCTCAGGGGTCTTTAAAAACAGCAGAGACTCCTCTGTGTGTTGTACCCAGAGTGCTCCGTTGCCTGGCAAAGGAGGGGAGGAGGTTCCTGTTCATTTTGGATTTCCATCCACCACTTCATCACCACAAACTGCTCCCTCGCAGCACCAGCACGTGTGAGGTGCAGGCAGGCAATGCTTAAACGTGAATTAGTGCTGAGATGCGCTGAACAGAAATGTCCTTCTGGAATAAACTGCGTGTGGGTCGGGGTTTTTGTCTTGCAGGGTGTTGAGACAATTGGGGTGCAGGCACAATGGCAAAACACACTGTACTCAGGGACTGGCCCACTGTTCCACATTTCTGGGTGAAAATCAGCTTCCTGTCATGCAGTCTGATGTTTTTTCAATGCTGTTCTGCAGGTCCTGGTCTGGCAATCAGAGTGATCTGCGCTGAGGAACCTTATGTGTGCAAAGACTTCCCAGAAACAAACAACATTCTGAAAATAGTTGCGGATTTCTCTGCGAGTGTGAAGAAGGTAAGAGGACTGTGAGCTTTAGTGTGCACAGAGGGAGTGGGATTGTTCTGTAGTGACCTGCAGTGAGGTTTAAACTGCTAAAAGGTCCAAATGACTACTTTGTGCTCTGTAAGGAATCATGAGTCCCACTACAACTCTCCTGAAGCGGTTCAGTGCAGTGGAGTTTCACTGCCATGACTGGTACAAGTGTTGAACAATTTCTGGAAAGGAGAAGTTTATTCACCCTTCAGATATTAAATAAGTTTTGCTGTAGTTAAACTTTGTGCAGAAGAGGTTTCTGGGGATTCTTCAAATGACATAGTATTAGGGGAAGGTCTTCCCTGCCTGAAGTAATTGTAACTTCCTAGGCTTGCACACCCAAACAGGCAGTGACTGTGTAGGTGACAGTGCAGGAGTGAGGAACTGGTGCTTGCTGGGTGTCCTGGACCAAAACCTGCAGTTTTTAATTGGTGATGTTAAAATTCTACGTCTCTTAACTGCGATGACCTTTGTGATTGCTCTAAGCTCTCTCAGAGGTGAAAAGTCCTTAGCAGGGACCTGCTCTAAGGTGTAAGTTCAAAACAACTTCCCAAAGCTTTTTGGTAACTCCTGAAGGGCTCATATTTGCATCTTCTTTTCCTTTAAAACACAGGGAATTGTAGTGCCACAGAAATGAAAAGTGCAGCTTTGTGAAAGGGAGAGTGAGCACAGGAAAAGAGCTTCCCCTGTGGCCTTGGAGAGCCTCAGCTTAAAGTACAGACTAATCAAAGAAAAGGGCTTTTGCTAATATTTAATTGTCAAATGAAAGGTATTTTTGAAACATTTCCAAGGGGTGAATGTAGACTAAATTTAAGCACACAGCTACTTCAATAACACTTTTATTTGCTCTGTGCTGGTTCTGTTTGAGGGCTTGGGAGCTTTATCTAACCAAAATGTGTTTTTCTGCATCCTTGCACAGCCACACACTTTGCTGCAAAGGGTCAAGGCGTGTACAAGTGAAGAAGACCAGGAGAAGCTGATGCAGATCACAAGCCTACACTCACTGAATGCCTTCTTGCTACCAATCAAAACTGTGGGAGTGCAGGTAAAGGGAGGCATCCCAGGGCTGTTCTGGGAGCTCCTTCCTGCTGGGGTGGCAGGCTGGGGAGAGGCATCATAGCTGCTGCCTAAAGATGTGGGAATAAGGAGCTTGAGTCGAGGAGATAAAACTCCAAATGGCTGTGAGAGCTTTGTCAGTGCTGGTGCAGTGCAGGGGTGTCAGGATACCTGAAGGGACACTCAGGCGAGTGCCAGGGCTTGGATTTGAGGGCATTATCCAGGGTCAGTGATGCTGGTCACTCTCAGGCAGTTCCTTCACAACACTCCCAGTCCCACTGACCTCTGCTGTCATCTGTTGTCCCCGATCAGACTCGGGAGTCTCAGACTAAGTTGGTTAAAAGTCCCTCCTTCCTATATTTGCCCCTTCCTGTACTTTTTGGCCTTGCACTAATCCTGGAAAGGAGCTGGAGCAGTGCAGGGAGCACTGGGGTCTGTGCAGCACCAGTGTTACCTTCCTTTTCCCTCCTCTGGGGATTGAAACACAAGGCAAGTGCTGAGCTGGCATTCCTGTGGAATTGTGTGCAATGACTTGGAGCATTTCTTTACTGAGCTGTACAGAACCTTTCTCTGCACTATCAGTATTGAATTACATGTATTTTATTATCACTGCTCAGTGCTGTGTGTGGCTTCTGTGGCTCAGTGCAGTCAGCTTTGGTTAGTGTTGGAAGCTGCAGTGTCATCAGACTTCTGCACTTTGTCACAAAAATACCAGCACACAGTCAGTCCCTCTTCTCTGGTCGTTGTAAATGCATCTTCCCAGTCTGAATATTCCCTTTTATACATGTATATCTTTGTATATGTATGCTTCCCAGCTCTGAATTTTTCCTTTATACACTGTCAGCTCTGTTATCTTGCTCTGTGTCACCTCGTCCCCTCAGTATCTCCCACCACACTGGCTTCACCAGCTCAGTGTCTGTTAAAAGCTGGCCCAAAGTATGTCCCTGTCAGCTGATGGAGAGGGTGAAGGGGAAGGTGTTGTGAGTAACCCTGGCAGGGTGTGTTTGTGCCCTGCAGGGTGACTGCCGTTCCTACAGCTACGTCTGCGGCATCTCCAGCAAGGACGCTCCACACTGGGAGTCCCTCATGTTCCTGGCCAGGCTCATTCCACGCATGTGCCACAACATAAACAGGTGACTATTCCATTACCCTTGTTCCTAATGAGCTAATTAACATGTGCAAGCTTAGCATGCACAGACATTTTCCTCTTGGGGTATAATTTTTTATATGTTGGGCCAGTGTTACAAACACACAACAGATCAAAATACAGGTTTATTTCTAGCTTGAAAAGAAATTGATAGCCTGCCTCCTCATCTCTTAGAGCACTTGATTAGACAACATCCAGTATAACTGCTTCAGATCTCCTCTGCAGGACTCCAGCCTGCTGGTGAGCTGTGCTGTCCCCTGCACTTTGGTTTTGCTGTGTGTCAAAAAGGGGTTTACGTGGGGGTGTCAGTTCTAATGGCACAAGGAGAGCTCCAAAGCTGGGCACTTTGATCTTAACTGAGCTCTCTGTGAGGATACATTTCCCTACCTACTTGATTCCATAACTTTTCCCAGCGGCTGACGTTGCTTAGACGTTAAATCAGCTCTGGAGAATCACATCCTCCTTGCCTGGCTGGTGGATTTCTGATGAAACTGCTTCTAACTGCTTATAGCAAACCTTAATTTTCTCACAGAAGTGACACCTACTGACAGAGCCATTATCCTGAAAGGTGAGACCTGGAATTGCAAGATAATCGGTTAAATTAAGTGCAGAGGGGACAAAAGAAGGTATAAATCAGGAGTGCCTGTGCAGTTTCAGTGGGTGCTGGCATTGCTGACTTCTTCAGGCTCCTCTGAAGCTTTAATGGGGGTTTTGCCAGGTTCCTGCTAGAAACTGTAAGCAAAATAAAACGTGCTGCTTCCTGGTTCTGTTTTCTCGCTGTGATGGCACTGAGGATGCAGCCTGTAGGCTTTGTGCCCCTGTGGCACTGAGGATGCAGCCTGCAGGCTTTTTGCCCCTGTGGCACTGAGGATGCAGCCTGCAGGCTTTTTGCCCCTGTGCCCCTGTGGCACTGAGGCTGCAGCCTGCAGGCAGTTTGCTCTGTTCTGGGAATGTCAGATGTGTGTTTTCCCCCCCACCCTGTTTGTTGCAGAGTTGTGTACGTGTTCGGCCCCCCGGTCAAGGAGCCCCCCACAGACGTCACCCCCACTTTCCTGACCACAGGAGTCCTCAGCACTTTACGTCAAGCTGACTTTGAGGCTCACAACATTCTCAGGGAGTCTGGTAGGTGCTCCCCCTTACCCTGGGGGTTGGGTCCCTGCAAACCCAGGGGGGATAGTTACAGTGGTGCTGTCAGAATCTGTTACCTTCCCAAATACCTGCAGAAAGTGCTCAACTAATGAGAGGCAGACTCTTGTGAAAGTTGTAGCAGCTGATAGCTAAAGGACAGGAATTCATTTTAGGGGGTTTTGGGGAACTGAGGCTCACCCATGACATGCCATGTGGTGCTTCACTGCACTGCAGGCTCATGCAAGAGGTACTGTCAGCCAGCTGGAAGCCAGCACAACTCCTGCTCCCCACTGATCTCAGGCCTCAGGATTTACCTGAAGTAAAGAAACTTGGCAGAGTTTTTAAACAGTGGGGTTTTTTTTTGTGGTAGGAAGGGAGCCCAAATATCAAGTTTCCAGTGGTGCTTTCCTGTTCCTTAACTTGAAGTGAAAGCTGAATTTGCCAGCCCAAACCCTGCACTCGCAGGGAGTGCTCAGTTCCATGGATATGGTGCACAGCCAGTCTGGGAATGAGGGGTCCTGAGGTTCAGTTTTCTGTTTTCACTGAATTACCTTTGGAGATGTGATCTGTGTGGGGAGCACTGCCCCAGACGTGCCTGTATTTTGTATAAATCAAGTTACAGCAGATACCTTTTTCTGAGAATGCTTGTTCGGTTTGCAGAGCTGTCGGAACAGAATTTGTACAAAATTACCCTCAGAAGGCTGTGGATAACACTGCTGGCTGTGTTGGTAAAACTGTGGCTGTGTCTTGCTAACTTTTGGTGACACTTGGCTTTGTGTGAATGAATCGCTCCTAAAAATAAGACTGGAGTTAGGATTTAGTGCAAAAACCTCCTTGTGCCAGCAGCTGAGGCCAGGGCTGGCAGAGGGGGGAGCCTGAGCACTGAGAGCTGCCACACACCTCCATCTCAGACTCCTAGGTCACTGAAACAGGGAAACTGGGGATCTGTGTATTGGCTTTCAGAAGGAGATAATTCAGAAGGAAGTAAGTGAGAGGTGATTGTTCTGGGGTGACCTGTGAGCCACCAGCCATGGGGACACTGGAGGGCTTTCTCTTGAATAGTTCAAAGACTATTCGAAGAAAATTTCAAAGACTATTCAAAGGCATATTTGTGAATGGCTCTTTATTGGTCTTGATATATGGGGACTGATAAAACCCCATGGCTGTGTTCTGTGGGAAGGAACGTGGATCTTGAGTTGATTCACAGCAAATTACAGGGATAACAGAGATTATCTGGGATTTTTCTGCATGCCTGCAAAGGCTGAGGATCATCTCAAGTGGCAATTCATAGAATCATGGAAAGGGTTGTGTTGGAAGGGACCTCAAAGCCCATCCAGTGCCACCCCTGCCATGGGCAGGGACACCTTCCACTGGTCCAGGTCGCTCCAAGCCCCGTCCAGCCTGGCCTGGGGCACTCTCAGGGCTGGGGCAGCCACAGCTTCTCTGGGATCCTGAGCCAGGGCCTCCCCAGTGCCTGCAGTGCTGATCTGAGTAGCTGTGGTGATGCCCCTCTGTCACCTCCAGGGTGTCACAGCAGCAGGGAGAAGATCCCAGGGGATGCAGGTGCAGCTCCTGGCGTGGGACGTGCAGCAGGAGTGGGAGTTGTGTGCAGCTGCACCCCAAATGAACGCCCTCTGCTCGGCTGTTCCCTCCAGGTTACGCCGGAAAGATCAGCCAGATGCCAATAATCCTGACCCCGCTGCACTTCGACCGGGACCCCCTCCAGAAGCAGCCCTCCTGCCAGAGGTCTGTGGTCATCAGGCCCTTCATCACCAGTGACTTCATGACTGGCATCGCAGCCACCCCGGGCAACGAGGTCCCCGAGGAGGTAACGTGGCCCTCGGGGTCCTCTCCAGCAGGAGCTTTGTGTTGCAGGGGCTCACTCTCACCTTCCTCTCTCTCTCTCTCTCTCTGGGTCACCTTGTCCTTGATTTTCTTGCCATTTTCTCTCTTTCACAATATTCATTAGCAGGAATATCGTGGTGGGTTGGGGAAAACTAACACAACGAGGAGCTGGCAGATGGGTGTGACAAACTTCAAGGCTTTCCAGCAGAGCTGAGCCAAAATACCACCAAGAAAAGCAGAGAACACCCAGCCATTCCTGGGATTTCGGAATTAATTTTTGCATTAGTAACTGGAAATAATTACATAATGAATTGCCCTCGATTGGCACTTCTGGTTTTAACATCTCAGTGTCCTGTTGGCTCTTCAGGTCACTAAAAGGATTTAGGAGTCAGGTTCAGGCTCTCTTTTCCTGGGAAACTATCCCTGTGCAGTTTCAGGTACTTTGGTAACACAGCAGAGGGTGTTCCTGTTCCTGCTGAACTCCAGTAAATGGCTCTGAAGCTGAAAAGCTGCTGCCTTGAGGGATGTGTTTTGTGACCCACAGCCTGGTTTGGTCTGTGCCAAAAGTCAGCAAGTCCCAAATGTAGCTGCAGATCCCACAAGCCAGAGGCTTTGGTTCAGTTGGTTGTTAATTGGTGGCCACGTGCCAATGGCTCTTCCCCCTCTGTGTGTGACAGAATCAGCCTGAGCAGTTTTCCTTTAAGCTTTTCTCAGATCATTTTCTGAGGTTTTGTCTCACACACTTTTTTCTGATATTCTTTTTCCCCCTCCACGGCAGGTTGTGTTGAAAATGGTGGCAGAGATCAAGAAGATTCCTGGCATTTCTCGGGTGATGTATGACTTGACATCAAAGCCCCCAGGAACGACGGAGTGGGAGTAATTAACTCTTTTTGTATCCAAGTACTGTGTGCAGTCTAAACCATATCAGAAACCATTCCCAGTGTTGACATGCAGTACTGTGAAAGAGTGACTGGAGCTGCTACATCGCATCAGATTCCTCTCCTGGAGCATAATCCCGCAGTTCAGAGCTGTGCTGGGGATGATCCCGACGTGGGGCTGAGGATTGTACGGGTAAATAACCACGGCAGCGCTGCCGGGCACAGACAGGTCCCTCTTGCTTCTGCCTTTGTCTCGCCGGTTCTTCCTGTTCTCATGTTGTTCTCCTGTCATTTCGGTGTCTCTTTGGTTTTGCACACTGTGTAAAAAGAGACAGTTTATTTACTTCTACCAAAAGCATCGTTCCAGCCTGAACCTGTAAAAGGAATCCTTTGTGACCAACTGCTTTCGGACGGATTTATTATAAATAAATATTTTGCCAAATGGAGTGGTGGGCACTGTCAAGTTGTGCAGTTACTGTGTATGTTGTGTGCTGTTAACCTGTTCTATATTGTTGGACTCTTGGCCCGAGGCAATAACGCTGAGCGAGGCTAAAATCTCCTGCCATCGCCCCTGTCCGTGTGTCTGTGCTGGCCCGGCCGGTGAGCGTGTGGTGGCACTGCCTGTGTGTGTGCCCGTGGCACACTCCAGGCAGGGCAGTGTCCCTGCATGCTCTGGGGATGGACAGAAGTGCAGGACTGGGAGTGCAGCTGTTGCTCCAGAGCTGCTGGATCTGTGAGCCCTGTTTGTCCCCCCCGGCCACGCAGCGTTCCCTCAGCTCCCGCCGCCCCCGTGCTTCCCCTGGGCTTGGTGACGGTTTACTTTCTACACATCTGCTTTTGCAGGAGTGTTTTGGGGTCTGTGTTGTGCTTAGCTTGATCTGTGAGGTCATTCTAGTCGTTAGTGTGGAGCCCTGGGATGGGGGTGACTTCCCAGCCCGTGTAGATCCTCTTGTCCCTCGTGTTCTGCTGTTTGTAGTGAAGCAATAATTGGAGAGATGGATGCTTTGGACATGGAGCTGTTCTGATGTGTTGAGGCAAAGCCATTTCCATCCACCTGGGAATCCTGAGCCTGTCCTGTGCCAGGAACAGTTGGATTCTGACCTGAGCAGGTTGCTGGGTGCGTGGCAGTACTTTCCCGGGAGAACTGGGAGTGGAATGTGTATCCAGGCTCATCCCTCTTACCCCTGGTTTTCTGGTTTCAGCAGTTGTTCTGTTCAGCTGCAAGTTCACTGTAGTGTCATGGGGTGAAGTACTTGGTTTAAACTGTTCAGTGACATGGAGTATTTCATGGCTGTGGTTACTTCTCTCTCCCCCTGCCTGGATTTGTGAACTGGAATAATGTTGGAAGTGTTTGCTCTATATTTTTGGTCGCACACGTTTTCCTGTTCTTACATTCCCTGCCTACACGTTATGGAAATTGGGTTTAATTTCTGCTCGTAGGAAATGGCCAGCTGGTGTAAATGTATTTCTTTGCCTGTGTCAGGGGTGGTTTTTCACGAGGGGGAGGAGAGGGTGTGTTCCAGCCCTCTGCTCCGGGGGCTGGTGGGGACACGGGGGTGCAGGAGGGCAGCACAGCAGTGGCTGGTGTAATGTGGAGTGGGGACCTGCCTCCCCCTCCAGCCCTGCTCCTGCAGGGCTTTGCAGCTTGGGCAAATTGAGCTCTGCCTGTCTCAGCTGTCTGCTTTGGGAAGGGCAGTGGTGACCTGCACCGGTCACAATCCCCTGGAGCCCTTTGGATGAGCTGCTTGTGGTGTCAGGGGTGACCAATCCAAGCGTCCCTTTGCTGCAGGAGGGTGATCCGTGGGAGCTCTTGGTTAAACCCCACTCGTGGAGCTTGCTGGGGCAGGGCCTGGCCCAGCAGGGTCCTGGGGAAACAGCTGACCTCAGGAGAGCTCCCGAAGGGAGGTGTGGCCTCAGCCTGCACTTCAGCTCTGGTCAGGGAAGGGAGGGCTTAGGACAGCTGCTGTCATTGCTGGGTGGTATCGCAGCTCCAGAGAGTGCAGGTGAAGGTTTTGGAGCGGTGCAGGAATGCCTGAGCCTGCCCTGCTCTCCCAGCTCTCCTGTGCGCAGGCTCGTCCCCAGTTCTGCCACGGCTCGTGTTGCCTTGACAGCAACAGGCAAAGCTGGAGGAGTCACTAAAAATAATGCAAAGAGTGCAGAGCCCCTCTGGAAAACAACCCCCCTGGGGTTTGGCCAAGACCCCTGGTCTCTGTGGAGCTGGACCCGCAGTCTGGAGTGCCACAGCTGTGACGTAGCTCGGGGTCAAACACTGGTGGTGATGGCTGGGGGTCACAGGAGCGGCTGTGCTCTCAGCTGGACAGGAATCCCTGACTCCCTGCCTGCTGCACACCAGGAAAAGCCCTCCTTGGAGCTGCATCTTTACTGTAGGCAGGTGTCTCCCCGTGTCCTGAGGTCTGCCCTGCACTCACCCCATCCTTCAGTCCCCGGGGCTGCATCCCTGCAGCTGGACAGCAGTCCTGCCTTCTCCTTTTGAAGCCAGAAAGTTGACTGTTGAAAATGTTAGGCGTAAACTATTGCACTATAAATCCAAATGTCTTATGGAAGTGGGATTCGTGCCCCTGAGCTCTCCCCCCCATCTGTGCCATGCTGTGCTGGGTTGTTCTTGGGAAGGTTGGTGGGATCGTCCTGGCGGTTCTTGGGTGTTCCTGTGGAATCCGTGAGTACTGGACAGCCACAAGTGGAGAGAAACATCATACTCTGTTCACCTTTCTTAAAAAAAAAAAAAAACAAAAATATATTTAGCACCTAGTTTACAAACTAATACCTGTAGCTGCCCTGTACAATTGTTCACCTCGAGTCTTCAGTAAAACATGTCAGCAGTTAGAGGAATTTGTACTGGGGGCGTTCCCCATCAGTCTCAATTTTTAACATTTTTCTGCTTGTGAAATGATAAAAGTACTGTGAGCCTTAATTTTTATCCACAAATAAAAATATTATGTTTGAACCTTGGTGTGACTTTTTTTTTTTTTAAGGTCTTACATGTACAAACTATATTATAAATATAGTTTGTACATGTACATTTTAAAAGGGAGTGTATTTTGGGTTGAAAAAGCTGGGTTTTTGGATGTGATTGATTTAAATGTGTGATCAAGAGTCCTGATAGAACTGGGACGTTTTTCTTGTGGATCCTTCCCCAGAGGGGGTTGAGGTACAAAGGTCAATAGAAAGCTGCTTTGCAGGATTTCTTCCTGGTTTTAAGGTTTTTTTAGGTTGAAAAAACCATGGAAAACTGCTCTGGGGTAAGTGTGGGCTCTGTGGACAGCCGAGTTTGAATTGTGTGTTAATTAGGAGAAGTGTTAATTAGAGAGGAGAGTTTCTGCTCCTTGCAGGGCAGGAGGCAGGTGCTGGAGCTGAGGGGCTGTGCTGGCGTGGGGTGGATTGGGGACCATCCGTGTCCTGCTGCTCCGGGGGGCCCAGGCTCACCCTCCTCACAAGGAGTGTCTGCCCAGCTCCCTGGGCCCACTCTCCCTTAATGAAGCACAGGAATAATTCAGAGCTGCCATCCATAATTGATGGCTCTGACACCTGACCGTGGGCTCGTGGGGACCAGGACCCGGCCACTGACCCCGGAGTGCTTGTGCTGTGTGTGCCGTGGAAACCTGGCATGCCTTTGGAAAAGGGAAGCTCAGCGCCCTGGGCTCCTGGTGCCACAGCTGTGCCCGTGCTGGCCCTGGGTGCTGGGGGGTTTATGGCCAGGACTGGTGTTCCTGAGCAGATTTATCCCTCAGCATCGCTTGCAGGTGCACCCTGAGCACTTTGCTCCCTGGGCAGTGTGACCTGGGACAAGGTGCCCAGCTTGTCCTTTGTGCCTGGAGCTCGCCCAGCTCTCCAGGTCTCCTGGTGTGAAGGTGAGGTGCTGCTCAGGAGTTGGGGAATGCAGGGAGGATTAGCTGGATTTTGGGGGTTTTTAAAGGAAAAAGGAGGTTTCCTGGCTGACCACAGCCCTGGGCACTCCCGGTGGCACAGGGGCCTGGAGCTGAGGGAAATGCTGTACCTGTGCAGGGGGAGCTGCATTTTGGAGGGGATGGGTGGGGATGTCTCACTCTGCACAGTGGGGGAGCGGGGACCCAGCACCAAACCCCCCCTGGGTTTGGAGGTGGCTGAGTCAGGGCTGGGATTTGGGCTGATCCTTGTGCTGTGCAGAGCTGGGGTTTATTTTTAGTCCCTTCTGTGGTGCTGATTGCCATGGCAATGCCACGGCAGGCGCTCCCAGGGGTGAGCTGCTGGTGCTGCTCCAGGACCAGGGGACAGGGACAGGGCTCCTGGCCATGGTTTTGGGGAGAGTGGCAGCTCAGTGTCCCTGTCTGGTCCATGACTTAGATTCAGCTCCCAGCCAGAGCTGGGGCTTGCTGCCTGCCCCAGCTGGGCTCCCCATCTCTGGATAACACAACACTCCAGGCACAGGAGCCTGTCCAGGAGCATCCCGGGAGCAGGAACTGCTCAGCAGGAACCAACTGCTCAGCACCTGCTCAGCTGGGGCAGCTCAGCCTTCTTGTCTGAAACTCGTGCAGAGAAGTGAACAGGGTGGGTGGTTCTGCACTTCTCGTGCTGTTTGACAGTGGTCAGGGACCAGCAGGCTCCAGGGCTGGGGCCGTGTCCCAGGGCAGAGCTGGGCACAGCCTCCCTCAGCCCCTGCCCAGCACAGCATGTGCCTCCAGAGAAGTCTGAGTGTCTGGATTCCCCTTGACCTTGGAAAACGTTCCCCTTTCTCGTCACAGGGTGCTTGGTCACCAGTTGGTGCACCCGGAGCAAAGGCAGCAGAGCAGCTCGGTAGTGACCTCACTGAACTCAGCACAGAGGAAAAAAGAGTTAATTAACCTACCCAGGAAATTTTCTCTTCCCTTGGGTGTGCTGGGACTGGCCTTTGGCCCCACAGTCACATCTAGAAATTATTGGAGGCGATCAAAGGCTGGAGAGAGCCACTTCCACTCAGTTCTAATTTCAGCAGATGGACTCAGTGGAGCTGCCTGTGACCCGGTGCCCCCCAGCTCCCACATCCCTCACGCCCTTCAGGGAGGCAGCTGGGAGCTCTCTGCTGCTGGCATTGGGGTTAACAGGTGGGCTCAGTGATCTTGAAGGTCTTTTCCAACCTGGACCATTCCCTGATTCCGTGCTGTGGGATGGAATCAGGGGATCAGGGTTGCTGGGCACACCCTGGCACAAAGCCAGTGGCTGCTGCTGAGCAGAAGTTCATAAGTCACTGCATTTAAGTGCTGTCAGAGCAGGGTGAACCACTTAGGCCCAATTAAGTGCCTTAATGAAGCTTTCCCTGATGGGGTTTAAATTACCTGGAGCAGAGTGTGGAGCAGCAGAGCTGTGAGCCTCGTGGCTAATTGGATGGGGATTTGGGAATGATGGTGCTCCTCTGACTATCCCTGGATCCCTGGAAGTGTCCCAGTCCAGGCAGGATGGGGCTTGGAGCAGCCTGGGCTGGTGGAAGGTGTCCTTGCCCAAGGCAGGGGCTGGGACTGGGCAGGTTTTAATGTCCCTCCCAACCCAAACCATTCTATCAAACTAAATCTGTGGTGAAGATAATCAGGACAGACTTTTCCATGTGTGACATTGTGGGGGTTTGTCCCTGGAATGGCACATAACGATGGAAAACTGCTCAGGAGATTTTAAAACCAGGTTAAACGTGGGCCCTGTGTGCAGTGCATTGACTCCCCGAGGGGACCTCCTGCTTTCCTGAGCAGAAAACATCTGCTGCAGGGTTTCCAGGAG
Source organism: Empidonax traillii (assembly GCF_003031625.1). Lineage (NCBI taxonomy): Eukaryota > Metazoa > Chordata > Aves > Passeriformes > Tyrannidae > Empidonax > Empidonax traillii. The sequence continues at coordinate 812,932 of NW_020955637.1, read as the reverse complement.
CACTCCTCTTATTTACATCTGAAAAACAGGAGGTTTGACTGAAAGAGCTCCTGAGCCAGAGTACTAATCCCCTGCTCTCATCCTGGGGGCTCAGGCTGGGCATTGCTGGAATGTTCTGCTCTCAAACCAGTGACACAAACAGTGTTGGGGGGGGGAGTTAATGCTGTCCTGCCCCTCTGCACCCCTGGGTGTTGCTGTGCCCTGCCTTGGCTCCCACAGCTCAGGGTTTCAGGCTGGTAAGTGCAGGGTGTTACCCTGGGCAGAGGGACATCAACCCACGAGGAGGGGCTGGGGGGGCCACACCGGGCTGGGGACCCCCAGGACCCCAGGGGGGTGGCACAGGGAGACTCCCTGGCAGGAGATGGTTTCCATACCGCCTGCCCAGCTCTAGGGACCACGGCTGGAATAAAAATCAGATTTTTAGGAAGCGCTTTAAGAAGCACCAGAGAAATTTTTCAAAGCCTGGGATAGTATGTTAATAAATAGGAGTTCTATCATATTATATAATTAATGTAATAATCAGTTATAACTCGAGGTAAGCTGCAGGTACAGAGCTCCTAAACCTGTGTCTGTACATTTATACAGCGTACAGATAAGTTAGAAATATATAATGGTAATGTTCCATATTATTTTAACCAGTGATTGCCTGGGAAAAGGAATACAAGAGGAATAAAAAGGAATACAAAATCAGTGCCCTGATCCTGCTCTGCAGGGCCCCCCACAAACACCAGCCGCAGGTGGGTGCAGGTGAGGTGTCCCCCCAGGCCCTCCTCCCCTCTCTCCCTGCTCTGGAGGGGTGTGGAGCTCACGGGAGGGGGTTTGGGCAGGGGGATGTTCTCGAGGGGCAGAGGGTTTGTTCCCCCAGGAGATGCCCCCCAACCCCCCGGGTGCCCAGGCGCGGGGGCTCTGATGGCAGCACAGCCGCTATCAATATTTCAGGGCGGCTTTGCTTTCAGGAAAGCAATCGCTCTGCAGTTTTTATGAGGTGGGCCGGGGTGTCCTTACCTGCCGGCAGATACAATCACCGCGCAGGCGAGATCCGATGGCGTTACCTGCCTAAGCGACACATTAGGGAACATCCACGCACACAATGGCCCGTGAGACGCCCAACAATGGCCCATTGAGACAGGGACAAATCACCAGCAGCTGCTTCAGTTTAATTTACCTTTCAGGTGACTGATACTGTTGTTCCTTCGGGAACAACAGAATGTTCCTGTGGTCAAGGGAATGATAAACACGGGATGCTGAGGAAGCACAATGTGCCTTTTGTACAGCTCTTTAAGAACTTCATTTCACTTCTGATAACCAACTTCCACGGGGAAGGACCTGAAGAATCTTCAGCTTGTGTACCCGTAAAATAAGAATGTACTGCTTCTCTGCTCAGGGTTGGTTTAAAGGCTTCTGGAGTTGCTGGAAACCTTTTCCTTTTTGGGAAAGGCTATGAAAGTCTAAGGACAAATGGGGAAACACAGTGGGAACGGGCACAGAACTAGGAAGTTTTTACAGCTCAAAGTTTGAGTCATTTTACTCGAGTTTTGCAAAACTTCCAGTGGGTGTTTTAGTGCCATCTCTGCTGAACAGTTTGGATACCACCAGCTCCTGCTGGAAACCATAGACCCGCAGAGCTCCCTTTTCCCCGATTCCATGAATCCTTCCACCCAGCCCCAGGAGACACGTGCAGGGCACAGGTGGGTGATTGCTCTGCTTGGGGTGATTACAAAGCTTTTGAGGGCAATGACTTTAAAATCCTGCCTGTCTAAGAGGGGTTTTTCCTCTTTGCCGGCTCTCTCCCAAAGTGGCTGCTGTGATTAGAGCTGTAATCTCTGTATCAGCTTTTACATTTCAGACCGGGGAGGGGAATTAATGCAACTCCAGTGTCTGCCTCTTCATACATTTTCCCCAACACCGTTTGCTCAGGATCAGCCTTAACTTCGTTCTCATCCTAAAGGTGACCAACTCGCCAAATTTCTACAAATCCCTTGGAGAATGGAAGTTCCTGCTGGACGTGGCGACCGAGGAGGTGGAGGAGGAGGAGGAGCAGGAGGGCTGGAGCGGCCGGGCCAGGGCTGGGGACGCTGACAGGGATGCTCCAAGGCCGCGGCCGGCAGGGACGGCGCTGCAATTTGCTGGGGTGAGCCCACGTGGCCGCGGGTTTGCCGTCAAGGTGACACGTGCGGCTTCCCCTCCGATGTTTGCGGAGCGGGACGGGCGTTCCGGTGCCCTCCACCCAGAGCCCTGGCGTGCCCAAGCCCAGCCGGGGCGATGTTTTTAAGGAGCGTCCTCCTCCCTGGCTGCGGGGCCGCTGGCACGCGGGAGCCGCTGCAGATGTTTCCATGAGAAGGTCGCAGCTCTTCTTTCTGGTTAAGCCCCGCGGACACGTCTCTAATTACAGCTTTGTGGCCGGCGTGAGGTTATAGGGGGAGGAAAGTGCGCGCTGGAATCAGTTTGAATGATTTGAGGGCAGCGACTCTGCGCCTTCGCACCGAGCAGGAGGCGAAATGCTGGCGGCACGCACCGGGACCGTGGGGGGCAAGAGCGCCGACGAGTCCCTGAAGCTGAGGAAGCAGTCGGTGCTCTCCGTGAGCAGCAGGGACAGAGCCCTGAAGAGCTCCTCGGACAGCGGGAAGGAGGGCCGGGCGCGGCCCGGGCAGCCCCAGCAGCGAGCCCGGCGCCTGGCGCTGCTGCGGGAGCTGGAGATGAACTGGTACCTGCGCGTGTGCGAGCTGTCCCACGAGTACACCATCGCCTACACCACCGGCATGCCACACAGGTATGTACCCACGGCTCTGCCACGGGAATGGGGCTGCGGGCACGGTAATAATAATAACAATAGCAGTAACAACGATGATGAGAACAGCAACCGTGAAAATAACCACAGTAGAAAGGTCTTTGGCTTTGCGAGCCTCATTTTTCTGATTATTCATGTTTTTTCCCCCTGCACCTCGGTGGGTGTGTGTTACAGAGCTGAGAATCCTGTAAACTTGTTTCTTGGCTTCCTAACTTCTTCCTAACAAGCTGCCGGTGGCTGTTCGGCCCCGTTTCTCACGAGCTGTTTTGTCCGAGTGGTTGTAGTTCTGTTGGAATAGAGCTGGAAAGTTGCTGCTGTGGAGCAGGGACCGTGCGGGTGACAGGAGGGTCCTGCTTTCCCCTGTCCCTGGCGGGCAGAGGGGATGGCTCAGCCTGGGAACGAGCCGCCCAGGAGAGGGAACCTGCAGCTGCTGCATCTCTCATCCCATCCGTCTTAAATGTCGCAGCCTCCAGAATCTGATCTTGCTCCTTTAAAAAAATATAAGGGGATCTTGGTATTAGTGGAAATTAGACGTGCGACTCCCTAATCTCCTGTGCGGGGTCAGACCCTCGGTGAAATCGGAGCCCAGGCAGAGCTGCCCGGGGGTGCTGCTGCCCCAGGCCCAGGAGCAGAACTTCAGGGCACTGCAGGGGACTGGCAGAGGGAGGATGGGGGTTTCAGTCACCCCAGGGGACAGGGCCACTGCCCAGAGGGGGTTCAGCCTTTTGCCCAGACACAAATACATCGACAGCAGCCTGCTTTCCACTGAGAACCGGTTGAGAGCTTCCCTAATCCCAGGCAGGATGAGCTCAAGTGCCCAGCACAAACCGAGCTCTTGCAGATGTGCTTGGATTAGAAATTATTTAGAATGTCGTTAGAACAAAAATTAGGAGCAGGACAACTGAAAGGAAAACAAAGTGAAACCGAGGTGGAGCAGGTGGTTTAGTGCAGAAATGTCCACGAGCACCTGGAGAGAACCCGAGGGGTCTGTGGGCTGGCAGGGAGCAGACTCTGGGGTCCGGTGCCCATCTGCCCCACCAGCCCTGGGCACGCACCCGGGGGCTAGGACAGCAGCAGAAAAGCAAACTGCTGGTGAATAACTTCTGGGAGAACTAAGTTTCTAAAGATGCTGACCCCCACAAACCCTGAAACTCCAAACCAGCAAAACTCCCATGTCCAAAAAAATTCCGAGGAGCTTGCTGAAGTATTTCTTTGCACCGGTTCACCTTGCATTGTAGATGGGCAGAGTGAGGGCTGGCAGGAGGTAGAAACGAAGGCAGAGATCACAGGGACAGCCTTGAGGAGGGAAACACGGTCCCTGTGAGGCAGGAACAGCCTCGGTACACCCTGCCCTCCCTGCAGCACCCTTGGGTTGCAAAGAGCAGGGCTTGAAAGCCTTCCCTGCACCCCAGCTTTGGGTCAGCACCATGGAAACAGCACCCCCATCTTCAGCAGTGTCAGGATCCCCTGGGGCTGGGGGGCCCAGGGGCAGCAGGGCAGGGGACACCCAGGTCCATCAGTGCCCTGATCTGACAGCTGCAGAGGAAGAGGAGCAGGGTAATCCCAGTGTCCCCACCAAACTCCCCTCTGTGACATTGAATTATAAGCTTTTAAAGTATATTCCGGGTTTGGGATCAGTCTTTCTTTATCTGCTTTGAAAGATTTAAGGATTAGTTGAGTTCATGATACATCCATCACTTGATTATTTAACTTATTTTTTCACTGTATTTGGGGATGAAATGCCAGCCCGAAAATGGGTTGAGTTTTTAAATAGAAGAGCTCAGAGATCTCCCTCAGTGGTGTGTATCAGACCTTGGCAGGATTGTTTGCTGTGGCCAGAAAAGGTCAGTGTGGTCCTTCTGGGTGTTCCCTTGTCCAGCAGGGATGAACACCCTGAAAACCATCCCTGGAAGTGTCCAAGGCCAGGTTGGACGGGGCTTGGAGTAACCTGGTGTAGTGGGTGCCATGGCAGGGGAGTTTGGAATAAGATGGTCTTTAAGGGTCCTTCTAACTCAAACTATTCTATGATTCTATCAACCAGAAACTTCTTTTGCTATTTATCAGCGGTGAAGTAACTGATAAAATTATAATTTTGTTTGTATTAATTATCAAAGCCCTGGGAGGCTACAGAGGTTCCCAGACGAGGTAACTCCAGCAGTGCACTACGAGAAAACAAAATGTTCTGATGACTGGCAGAAGAGATGCCTGCAGTGTTCATCTGGCCAGCCCAGGGCCTGAAATACACCCTGTGAGAGTATTTGGTTTATGTTTATTGGCCTTGGATTGAATCCCAAGCAAATATTTCTCATTATCTAAATATAAGACCTGGGAAACGGGGTCAGTGCTGTATTCCCACTGGCAGCCCTTATCCCTTGGAGTGCTGGGCCGCGAGAGGTCTCAGCAGATGAACGAGATCGCTGATCTTGGCCATAATCCACGCGGGGGCATCCACTAAAACGGGCCAGTTGCAATAATATAAACAATGCCCGGCAGGCAGAGAGGCTGCCCCGAGCCATGAGCCCCTGAGGGTGCACAGACACACGGACACACAGACACACGGACACACAGACACACAGCCCCACAGACACACAGACACACGGACACACAGCCCCTGAGGGTGCACAGACACACGGACACACAGACACACAGCCCCACGGACACAGAGACACACGGACACCCAGCCCGTCCCCAGGTGCCCACACGATGCACCTGTACAAGCCGGCCTGCCCCGAGATGCCCCCGCCCCGGCCGGGCGCGGCCAAGGCGGCCGAGGTGTTGCCCAGGGCCCGGGCGGCCAGCGGGGCCCCTCGCCCACAGGGCCCGGCCGCGGGCTGGCCCCGGCCCCGCAGCCCCGGCAGCGAGAGGAAGGAGCTGGAGAGGTTCCTGCACCGGCACGGGCTGTCCCTGCAGGACACCACGCGGGCCAGGACCGGCATGAAGTACAGGTACCTGTGCGGGGCGGGCATGAGGGAGCCGGGCGGGCATGAGGGAGCCGGGCCCGCCCCCGGCCCCTCCTCCCGTCGGGAACGGGGCTTGGGAGGCTTTCGGAGCGCCACAGAACCGGGGGGACCGGGAGCGAAGCTAAATGAGTGCGACCTGTTCTGTTAAAGCTCTGAATTTGGTCTTTTTCTGCTAAAGTTAGTCGCAGAGTCCCGGACTGGTTTGGGTGGGAAGGGGCCTTTAAGTCCATCTGGTTCCGACCCGCTGCCACAGGCAGGGACACCTTCCAACAGCCCAGGTTGCCCGTCCAGCCTGGTCTTGGAGGCTCCCAGGGATGGGGAAAATCACACTGAGTTTTCCAGCTCGGGGTCTGAACCCTGAGACCCTCTGCCCTCCCCACAGAGCAAATGGACTGGAAGCCCAAGAGCCGGCATCTGGCTGGGCTCAGGATGCGAAACACGTGGCTTTTGTGTTAGAAGTGTCCAAGGGAGAGGGTCTTACCCAGACAGGGAGCTGGAACAGCCCAGGGAAAGAGGGTGTAGGCTGGGGATGGCGGGTGAGGAAGACACGGGTACGCTCAGCCCATCAGTTGTCGTCGTGTTTTGTTTCTGAAGAGGTTAATTTTAAAGGGGTGATGTTCCATGTGGAAAGTCTACATGTTCTCAGTGCTTCTAATAAAAGCAAATTTTCTTTGAAATGTTTGCTTTCCCAGAGAGGCTGATCTCTGACCATGGCCTGTCTGAGCCTAAAGCTGAATGTGCCCACTGTTTTTATGGAGTTCATAACTGATCAACTGGGGTTTTGGGGCCTGGGAAGTTCCCTCCCTTTAATGAGAAGTTCTCTTGCTCCTTCTGGTGATGCTGATGCCGCGTGGCAGCTGTGTTTGAAACGGTTGGTGTCAGTGCACACACGAAACCCGCCGTTTTTTGTGATTTCTCTCTAATTCTGCACTGTCTGTGGTGTTTTCCCATTGTTGCTCAGACACAGTTTAACCCTCGCTGTGCCCTCGCTCAGGAGCACAAGTGATGCTGTGGGCACACGGTGCTCCCGTGAAGTGTTTGTGATCTGAAATGTCCTCCACAGGAGATTATCCTGCCAAAGCCCCGGTGTGCAGACACCTCCTGGCATGGGGCTGGGCTGCCCCTGAGTCCAAATGGCATCACTCAGAACCTGACTGTGAGGTTCATCCCTACATTCTGCCGCACCAAAAATGTGCCCAGCCTGGGGCAGAAACCCTGCAAAGAGGTTGGGTAGAAAACTTCTGTAGGGTTGGATCCAAAACCTGCTGGAGATGGAGTTTGAAGCCGTAGGAAAATGTAATTAATGAGAGATTCTGGGACTGCTGAGCTGCAGGGTTGGCCTTGGGGGCTGAGGGCGGTGGCTGCAGGCTCGGCTTGAGCGGGGCTCTGTTCACACCCCTTCATCCACCTCTGCTTCCTGGCTTAATGAATGGAGTATTCCTCGTTCACCAGAGCCATTACTCACGGGGAAATAAAGCATGTGCTTAATTTCTGCTGAAGCTGATGGATTGGAGCATATGCTTCATTTGAGGTGTGGGCATTTTTCACAGCTGACAGAAGCAACCATAACAGATTGAGCTTCCCGTGGATCCAGGGGATGTATCCTGGGGAGAGGGGGCTCTGGGGAGGGCTCTGCTCCAGGCAGGGGGATGCTCCAGCAGCCACCATGTGCTGTCTCCATAGGTTATTTGCTCTTCTAGAAGTACAGGGGCCCTTCTAGTCTGATTGTGAGCTTGAAGATTTTCTTTTCTCTTTCTTGTTTTGCCTTCCAGATGTTTCCTCAGCTCTCCTTAGGTCCAGCCTAAAGACAGCACAATAAATCCCATTTTTTTGTTAAGATCTATTTAATTATGTGTGGAAAGTAATGGATTGTGAACAAGAAACACTTGCTAAATACTTGTAAGCTGGTTCATTTACAGGATGATTGGTTCCTCTTCCTTTCTTGGCCTTAGCCAACACAGCTTAGTGCAGCCTATTACAGAGGAACCCAAAGTGCAGCAGTGGATGAACTTGGCTCGTTTCTGATGACAGTAGCATTTCTCTGAGATGAAAAGCCATTTACAAAGCAAATTTGGTGTCCTGTTGTCCCCATGGGGTGTTCATTGCATGGCTTCCTTCCACACTCTGGGAAGCCGTGGCTGTAAAACCTCTCAGTATTCTGCTCCTTCATGGTTAAACAGCGTGTGTGAGCTGGGGCAGCTGCACTGGAGAGCCTGGAGGTGAAATGTTATATGTGTATATATGTCTGCAGAAGCATCCAGGCAGCTTTTGCAAAACAGGCTGTTGGCAAATGTTGGGGTGGAAAGTATTTATGGAGGTCACGGAGTCCCGAGGCACTGCTGGATTAACCCACGGTGCAGCCTCCCAGCTGGGCTGGACGTTGCTGTTTGTGTTTCCTCTGGTTTGGATTTCACTGAGGTTCTGCTCCAGGGGGGTGGGTTCTTCCCATGGCACACAAGCCCCTGGCAGACCCACTTCACTTGGCATGAGCCTCCCTGGATGTCCTGCAGGAACCCCCCCGGAGTTCCTGCATCCCGACAGAGCGCTGGGATGCTCTGACCTGCTTCTGTTGCTTTGGTTGGTTAAGCCAATTAAAACTTGGGAATTTAGGACTGTGATGCTGAAGCTTTGTTATGACTGGCCAGCAGGTAGCCCCTCGCAGGATGTTCCCTTCTCCCTTTTTTTCTCTTTTGTTCCCCCTTTTTCCCTTTTCCCCTTTCCTGGCTGGAGTGGGAAATGTGAGGAGCTGACATCCAGTCCTGGCCACCCCTTTTCAGAGGGATCCAGCAAACTGGGCTGTGGAAAGCAGAGGGGTCTGAGGGACGGGATTGTCCCTGCACTGAGTGATTAAACAGGGGTTTATCTTAGGGAAAAGATGATTGACAGGGATTACAGATGTGTTTAAACCAGGAACAGCTTGCAGCAAGTCACTCACCGTCCCCCATAACACAGGAACCAGGGCGGGGGGAGCAAATAAAATTTGTGCACTACAGGTTTAAACACAGAAACCCCTTTCCCAGCATCTTTTAATGAAATTGGGGAATTCCCTGTCATGGGATGCTGGAAGTGCCAGCATGTTGAAGGTGTTATCAGGTGCCAGCCAAGGTAATAAATACCAAGGCAGGGTTTAACCTGGAGCAGCAGAGCCATTTATCAGCCCTTATCCCTTTCTGTGCTGTCGTGTTTATACCCCCACAGAGCTACCCCAGAAGAGGGGAATTTGGGAGCGATCCCTATGCCATAGCTGCTTTTCCAGGCTCCCTTAGTGAGGCTCATTTTATGCACTGAAGCTTTAAAACATCTAATCTTTAGATGGCAAAATATAGGAGAGCCCTTGATGGGGTCCTGTAATCCTGCACTGTAATCCCATCCTCATCTGCTCCATCCAGAGCCCCCCTGCATTATATTTATGGGATGTGGCTTACAGCCTTAACATTGTCCCTGTTTCCTGTCCAGGTTGATCCACACAGCCACGGCCAGCTGTGTCCTTTTTTTTTTTTTTTTTAACAGTCAGAGTCACATGCCAGAAGTGGTTTTCTAGTCTTTTTTTTGCAGGGTCCTCACCCAAACCATGCACTGATGGGGAGGATGGGATGGAAATGGCACTCTGTGGGCTGGGATGGGAACAGGGTAAGCTTTGGTGCGGATGGTGTTGGCAGAGTGAGGTTTGCTCCTTGCAGGGAGAAATCCCATTTTACTCCTCCGAGGAATGGTGCCTGTGGCTGTGTGAGGTGTCAGCCCCTCCGCCAGAGGGCAAGGTTGGATGGGATATTGGGAAGCAATTCCTGGCTGTGAGGGTGGTGAGGTCCTGGCACAGGGTACCTGGTCTAGTGGAAGGTGTCCCTGCCCATGGCAGGGGATGGCTCTGGACGAGCTTTAAGGTCTCTTCCAACCCAAACCCTTCCAGAGTGATTCCATGACGTTCTCCCAAAGCCGTGTACCAGCTCAGGCTCAGCCTGCTGGTGCTGCCAGGGGTTATTCCCACCTTTCTGCAGAAGCTCCCATGCTGCAGGTCCTTGGCTTGTGGGGAAGACAAAGCAGCCTTTGCCCTCCCAGCTGCCCAGCAGTGAATCCCAGCCCAGCTCCAGCCACTGCCCAGCAGGGATCTGCACGTTTGCTGCTGTTTTCCCCTCACCTTCTGCTCCTGGGGAGCCGTGGCTGCAGAGCCTGTGCTGCCAGGTGCTATTCCAGCCCTGTTCCGTGGGCAGGTGCTCCTGCTAAGCCTCCTCTGCACTCCCTGCAGCCACATCAGCGGTGCAGAGCAGATCCAGCCTCTCTCCAGGGGGCTGACTTGAAAGTTTGGGATATTTCTGGGTGTATTTATAGGCAGGTTTGAAGTCTGCAGTCTGTGCCCTGTGGTGAAACTCAGTCCACGTGGTCTCGGTTAGGACAGGTTTTATCTGGGAGTCTTTGGGCTGACTTTGGGATCTGCTGTGGTGGGAACATCACCCCACACTGCACTGACATCAGCTGCTGAGGGTGGGTCCAAGAGGGTTTGAATTTAGGATGATATCAGCAAAACCTGCTCTTGTGGCCTCCAGGTTTGTTTCAAGGCTCCATCCTTCAGGAAATGAGGATAAATCCAGGCTCTGCAGGGGTCAGCTTGGATGCCAGGCTGAGGGCAGGTGTCTATCACAGCCCTGTTGTGTGCTCTGGCAGGTGGGCTCGGCCCAGCTGGAGTAAAAATGAATTCTGATCTTCAATACAAATCCAATTTTATACAGTGGTAACTCTTCTGTTTTGCTAAATTCCATCATCTTTCCCCCTCCCTCCAGCCCTGTGCCCATCCCTCCCACTGCAGCTCTCCCAGGATGAGCAGAAAATTCCCCTTTCCTTCTCTAGCAGCACAGGACCATGGCCCAGTCCATGCCTGGAGAGTTCCCTGATTGTCTCCTGGTCATTAATCCTCCTTTGCACACTGATGATTATTAACAGTGACTTTTCATTGCATTCAGAACTTGCAGGGCCTGCAAGCTTGGGGTAATGTAAAGAGGGAAATTTCCCTGGAAATGCAAATTTTTGTCCAGATTGCAAAGGCAAAAAGTGTAGGATAAAAGAGCCTTTCTGAGACCCGGGGTAGGAAGATGGACCTCGGGAAGAATTTGGCAGAGTCAGAGCAAGTGTCAGAAAGGAAAAGATGCCACGTGATTCCAGGGAAGCTGAATTTTACAGGAGAGCCTGGATGAAAGGCAGCTTTTCCATGGATAAACCGCCTGTGCAGCCCTGCCTCTGCCTGATAAGCTTTTTCTTCCTTGTTTTCAGTGTGTTTTCATAGTTGCTTGGCTCCATCCCTGCACCAGAAAGACTCCAGAAGCCAGCAGAGTGTTCCCATAGTTCCAGTAGCACGGTTGCTATTTTTTCCTGGGGTGTTTGTGCAGTGCACGGGGGTCCTTGGAGAGCCTGAAGGATGAGGCTGTTGTGGGCAGCTGCTCCCTGTGGCTCAGTCACCAGCAGGGTGAGGGTTCCTCCCACCCCTCGGTTGCCCGTCCCCCCCCCAGTTGGGAGGTTGAAAGGCACGTTTTTCACTGCAGAAAAAGACACAATCTGTAGATTGCAGGAGTAATTATTCATTTCCCCCGGGGGCCTAATGAGCGGTTATGCGTTTGGCAGTAAGTAATGATCCTCTTGCAAATCTTTTTGTTAATTAAATGGGCGCCATTCCAGTATGAAAGTGGTTGTTCGATTTGTTTGGGATGTGCTTGGAGATCAGGGGCTGCTTGCCCAGCCAGCACCGACCCGGGGAGTACAGAGAATCCTTGGCTCCCAAGTGCTTGGCAGTGCCTGGAGGTCACCCGAACACTGGGCAGTGCCTGGCACTTAATTTACTCAAAGGACATTGCCCCAGCCCTGGAGTGTCCAAGGGCAGGCTGGACGGGGCTTTTAAGGTCCCTCCCAAACCAAACCCTTCCATGACACTGTGCTGCTCTGAGGTACATCTTGCTCTTGCCTTGGGTGCCATAAAACCTCCAGAGTTAAAAGAAGCCTTTGCAGAGAGTTCTGGAAGAGAAGAGAGCAAAGGGAAACCGGGGAGCCGAGGAGTCCCCGCAGCCCCCGGCTCTGGCCTGGCAGCAGAGTGCTCTGCCTGCACCTGCTCAGGTGAAACGCAGGCTCCAGGAGTCCTGAAAGGCTCATTTCTAAGCAGCAGTGTGGGCTGGTAACTGAGTGGCAGAGGAAGTGCTGATGCAGCAGGTTTTTTCCACATCCCTCCCCCAAAGAGGAGCCTGGCAGTGTGAGCAGGCAACGATAAAATTAATTGGGCTGAAGATCATTCCTTAGTAATCTGCTGGGTTTCAGCAGATTGTCCTGGGTGACGTGCTAATTCTCCTCAGTGACTAATTCCAGCACATGCCTCATTCTTCAGGGGTGCTGGGCAGTGTGGAGAGCTTTGTCTCTGGTGCAGGACTGAGGTCTTGTGCCAGTTTTGCTGGATGCAGCTGATGGGATTCGTACCCCGTGTCACTCACTTCAATAATTAGAAATGCTGCTGCAGCTGAAAGAGAGACTCTCAGGAGGAGAATTAAAATTCTTCTTTGAAAAATGCTATTTGGGAAGGTGATATTTTAATAGTGCTTATTATTCGGTGGTGACTTATGTAAGATAATGACTGATGGAGGCACTTGGCTTTCCTGGAGTTGCTGACAGGCCCTGCACTGGCTGGAGGAGGGTGAGCTCAGGTGAAAACTGAGGCTTCTTGAGAGAGGGGTACGTTTGATGATGGGATATCCATTGGAAAAGGGTTTTCCAAAGAACCCAGTCTGCTGTAGCTCCTCTTTATGCTGACCCTCTGCCAGCTCATCTCAAAGAATCAGAAGTTATTGGATGATAATTACCCACCCATCTGCTCCAGTGCGTCCCAGAAAAGGGCAGCACGGAGCTGTGTGTTACCCAGCATCCAAAATCAACACCTCAGCAACAAATTTCTTCATAGGAGTTAATTTAGAGCTTTAAGCTGTTACAAGTAATGCTTGGGTGAGGTTTGCCATGTGTGGATAACAGAGCACTGTACATAATTGCCTGAAATCTGCTATTCACCAAGCACAGCCAAGCTGGAGGAACATACTGGGAATACATTTATCCACCTGGGGAAAACCTGCATTTTCTGTGTGCACAGCCTGGAACACGAGTGTGGCAAAGGGGAAAAGCATTTCCTTGCCAAGAATTGGCACAAGGACCCTGAATGCCCGAGGGTCCTGCTGCTGCTGCAGGAGATGCTTCTGTCCTCTGGGTCTGGGGGGGATGTCCAGTTACCTGAACCTGAATTAGGGGCTCCAGCCTCACCTGGAGGGGGTGAGGCAACACCCCAATAAACCCTCTTGTACTGTGCAGTGGAGCTTCATGCAGCTCCAAGTGTTTTAATCATATTTAATCAAGAATCACAGAATGGTTTGGGCTGGAAGGGAACTCACAGACCATCAAGTGCTCAGCGTAGCACAATACATTAATATAATGGTGATTTCTGGAGCCCTTCGTGTGAGCCACTGCTTTCAGTCAGCTGAGAAATGGAATAGATAGCATGGAAAAATTGAATTACCTGGTGTGGAGCAGGGATACAGCAGCTAATGGGCAGTGGGCACCATTAGGGGGGTGTTCTACCCGAGGGGAGAGTGACCTGTTAATTGAATTGGGCGCCCGGTGATTCCATCCTCCTTGTCAGACACGGAGGGCTCTGGGTCTCGGTCCCACTATTGATCCTTTCCTGGTGTATTAAGCCATGATTTACTGACTCCTGCTCAGAGCTGGCTGGTGCAGAGCTCTCTGGTGGCAGGAGCCCCTCGGTGCTGGGGCTGTACCGGGGTGCTATCAGCTCTCAGGGGCTGCTCCTACACCCTGTATGGGACTGGAGAGTGGGTGTTGGGATTGGAGATCAGATGGGACTTTGCTCTTGGATTCATAAAATCACAGAATCCTACACAGACCTTGAAGATCATCCAGTCCCACCCCCTGCCACAGGCAGGGACATTTCCACCAGCCCAGGTTGCTCCAAGCCCCGTCCAACCCGGCCTGGGACACTCCCAGGGCTGGGGCAGCCACAGCTGCTCCGGTGCTGTGTTTGTCACACCCCAGCCCTAACACACGGTCCCTGGTGGCACACCAGCCTGGCTCTGTGCTCCCACATCCCAGTTTGGGTGCTTCCTGGGTGGGCAGGGCCCTGGGAGCTGCCGTGGGTGCCAGGGCTGTGACACATCTCCTGTGCCATCAGAGGCAGCCCGGGCTGGGCACTGCCCCCAGCCTGGCTCAAAACCTGCCAGAACGACGCCTTTTAACTAAAAACCGTTTAATAGGAATTTTGATCAGTTTTCCTCAAGTGCAATTACGAATGCAAATGGAGTTTTTGATGTGAAACCGGCGGAAATGTGGTGACTGCTGGCTCGATAAGCGCGGGGCTCTTGTTCCGCAGCTCATTCCCTTGCCCGGCTTCCAGCAGTGCTATCAAAGAGAGCCGTTCCTAGTGGGTTCAGATACATCCCGAAGAGCCACAGATCGCTGCAGGGTTTGTCGCTGCTGCTTCCGACAGGACCCCTCCTCAGATGAGCAGGGAGAAGCTTGTCCTGGCTCTTAATTGGGATTAATCCCAGGGAAGCCCTGTCGGGAGCTGCCTCCTCGTGCCAGCGCTCCGGGGTGGCAGCGCTCCTTATCTCTCCAGTGTCCATATCAGCCCAATTTAGGGAGATGGAACGGAACTGCCGCAATCCTCGGTAATTATCCCAGCAGGAAACCTGTTCCCAAACAGCTCTGGAGAGGGAGAGAGCCAGCCCAGCCATGAGCACTGGCTGTGACTGTCATCAGAGCTCTTATGGCCCAATAAAACTTCTATTGGGACATAAGGTAGAACTGCCCTGGGCGTGTCCTGCTGCGCTGCAGCACAACTGCGGGTGCACAGCTGAAAATCAGGGATTTGGGAGAATCCTGGGGAAGGCCAGTCCCGGAGACTGCTGCCTGAAATGTCTGGGAGGGGTTTTGGAAGTTGGCTGTGGTGGCTGTAGCCAGATCTGGGCTGCTGGATAAAATAAAGAAGGACATCGTTGTATGGAAAAGCTCCAAGGGCACTGCTTCTGGAGCAGGATCCTGCCCTCACGGTGCTGCCAGCTGCACTCTCAGTGCTTCCATGCCATTTCCTGAGCTCTGGTCCACCCAAGGACATTGCACACAAAGTCTAACTGAGCATCTGTCAAAACGTCCAGTGTGGTTAGAACTCTCTCATGAAGGCTGAAACCGTATTTTTGATGTGTCTTTAGCCTGGGAGCGCTGACTTTTCAGTCCTGCTGCATCTCCCCAGTCCTGGGGCTGCTCCATGGGCACGGATGGCAGGACCCTTGGGCAGTGGGAGCAGAGGGAACACTGTGAGGACAGAGGGAACACTGTGAGGGCAGAGGGAACACTGTGAGGGCAGAGGGAACACTGTGAGGGCAGAGGGAACACTGTCAGGGTGATAGAGCTGCTGGTGCTCATGGGCTGTGCTGGGTTTTGCACCCAAACCCCACATGAGGTGCTGGCTTTGCCGGGGTGCTGGGGGGTCTCCTCTGCAGACCCCTGGCTGAGGTCCCACAGCAGTGCAGGCAATCAGAGAATCATGGAATGGTTTGGGTTGCAAAGGGCCTTTAAAGACAATGACCCCTGCCACGAGCAGGGACACCTTCCACTAGCCCAGGTTGCTCCCAGCCCTGTCCAGCGTGGTCTTGGACACCTCCAGGGTGGGGCAGCCACAGCTTCTCCATCACTGTCACTATGGTTGCTCCTGTGTTTAGTTGTTGTCTTCTCCCCACGTGGAAAAATTTCACAGAGCTCAAAGGGGCTGGGATGCCATTGATCCTGCTGACCTGCACTGCTGGCTGGAATGCAGGGATGGGGGTTTATGTAACTGGCTGTGTGTCCAGCTCTCCTCTGCATCACAACCTGCAGGCAAACACCATGGCATCTCTGCCACAGGGCAGAAACCTCCAACTGAAATGAAGTGAAAAAGTACCTTAATGATGCTGTGATTCACTGAGGACATCCCGGGGTCACTGCCAGGCTCATGGCTCCCTGGTGTCATGGAATCAGAGAACAGTCTGAGATGGAAGGGACCTTAAGGACCACCTAATCCCAACCCCCTGCCACGGGCAGGGATGAGTCAACAACCTGTGCCTGCAGCCTTGGAGAAACAAAATCTCCAGCCAGACTTGGCATCATATTTCAAAGCAGCTTCACTCTCAGGTGAAATTTAAATAGAAAGGAAGCAGCAGGCAGCGTGCTCTGCCTGAGCTGTGCTGGGGCAGGGGCTGCAGCAGCCCTCAGTGTCTCACCCAGCCCAGACCTTGCTTCATGTTCATATTTTGGGCTGCAGAAGCATCTTTCCTCCTCTGGTTGCAACCAGAGCCGTGCTGACCCTGGAGCAGAGTCCCTGCAGGAGCGCTGGGAAGGGCTTCTCCCTCGCCAGCCCCTGCTGTGGTCTGTTTGGCTCTTTGTTTTGTAAGGTCCATGTTTGGCTCTTTGTTTGGCCCCTGGGGTGGATGCAGCAGCTCCAGGGATGGGGCTGGGGGGGGTCACAAGCGTGTGTGTTGCACCAGATTTGCTTGATGAAGCATTTTGAGCAAGTTATTTAATGAGCGATTGTTGTCTTCCTCAGGGAAAGGCACAGGGGCATCTTGGCACAGCAGTTTGGTGGCACTGAGGCGTCACAGGAGCCTGGTGACAGGCTGGGGGCCCTGTCCCTGTTCTGTGCCAGGGCTGTCACATACCTCCTCCGCTATAAGCTCCGGATTTTCGTGATACAAAACTCTATTACTCCGTCGTTTTAGTCTAGAAGTGATTATCTTGCTCAGGGAAATGAAATAAATCCCATATTTAAATACATATTTCTTTGGCAGAGACTGTAACCCCTCCAAAGTTAAGCAGCTTGAGTTAATATGTTCTGTGGGATGTGCCAGCACAGATCGTGACTGTCCCTTTCTGTCCCCTCCCCGACCCTCCCCTGGCACCCCTTGGCATGGGCAGCTGTGGGGACAATGGTCTGGGTGACAGTGACCTGGGCATCTCCCCAGGACCAGCTCCCAGCATGTGCAGGGCTGGCTGCAGTGGGAACTCTCCAGACATAGAATGGGAGGTAAAAATATATCTTCAAGTATCTGTGACATATTTCCAGCAAGAGTAGGTGAGACATCAGAGAGGGAAATATTCCCGGGTTTGTCAGCCTTGCTTTGGGCTCGGAAATGCAGAGCTGGGCTCCAAAAGCCAGGTGGCTGAAGAGCCCCGTGGGTGTCACCAGCAATGCTCCAACTGCATCCCCCAGTCCCAGGGAGACTTGGGGGAGGTCCTGGATGTGGGGGGCACCTTTCTATCAGTGACCCCATGGCCTGTGCCCCCCATGCCTGCATATTTAACAGTGTTTGTGGGTCTGTAACACTGGCACACTGATGAGGTGTCTGGAGACTCTCCAAGGGGTCCCGCTCCCCCAAAACCCCTTCCTGAGGGTGATTGCAAGGAGACCACTCCCAGCTGGGCGTTTGTGGGCCTGCTGCGTGATTAACTGTTAATCATCTTTGGGAAAATGTGATAAAGTAACTTTCCTTGTCCTGATTTAATGCTTTCCTTCCTCAAAGGAGTGCGCTGGGTACCCATTAATGAGCCATCGGATAAAGGAGCTGCTCACCCTGTCACGGGGTGGTGGGTGGCCTTGGCTGGCTGCCAGCTGCCCACCAGCCTCTCTCACCCTCCTCAGCAGGATTGGGGGGGCAGAGGAGGGAGGGAACCATGGTGTGCTCCTGCTGTAGGACAGGGAATCAAAGATTTGCCGCCCTGAGCCCAAATCAGGCCGTTGTCACCCCAGGAGCATCCCCAGCTTCTCTCTGCCACTGTCACTGCCACCTTTGAGTGCCTGGGGCAGGAGAAGCCTGGCAGGTTATTGGGGGTGGGGGGCTGCTCACAGCCCGAGGGACGGGGCTCTGGGGGCTGGCACTGAGGGGGAGGTGGGCATGAGATGCTCCGAAGCTGCCCCCTCAGCCCATGCCCCAGCAGTCTGGGTCACATCTGGGGACAGGTGTCCTGTGGACCATTTCCCACGGCCTGTGCACGGTGGGGAAGGGACCACTGGTGGCCCTGCCCTGCCCAGGTACCTGCCCACTCGGGGCTGCCACCCACACTCACCCCATGGGCACCCTCTCCTGTGGGGCTGCACCCACTGCCTGTCTCCCCCACTCCCCTCTCGCCCCCAGGGTTGCTCTGCGGGTGGCAGTGACAGACGAGGGTCCCCAGCCCTGGTCACGGTCCCAGCGCGCTGGGGAGCAGCTCCGCAGCCCGGGGGTCCCCAAAGCCAGCCCCCGGGAGAGGTGCCACAGCGGGCACTGCTGGCACACCGGGCTCTGGCCGCAGCCCGGCCGCAGCGAGGGATGGGGATGCTTCGCTGAGGGATAGGGATCGTTTCCTGATGGATGGGGATGGTTTTGCTTCACAGCCTTTGCGCTGCGGCTTGTTCCACTGGCGGTGCTGGGGGAGCAGGGATTAACCCCGGCCCTGCTGCGAGCCGGGGGCTGCAGGCGGCGGCTCCGGGTGCCAGGAGCGCGGGATTAACGTGTTAACTCCCTCACACACTGGAGCAGAGCGATCTTTCCCCCCCTCCCCCTTATTTTTTTGCCTTTCCCCCATAATTAACCCGTTCTACGCCCCTGCTACAGAAGCGCTCTCCCTGCTCAACGATGCCGGCAGCGATTTTTCCGGGCGGATCTGCCTGACTCGCCTGCCTTCCCTCTGACACAAAGGAGGCCCGTGGCTCCCATCCTTCCATCCTTCCCGCAGGCTGCCGGCGCGGGCTGCATGGGCGGGAGGTAGCGGGGAAGGAAGGACGCCGATGGACGCTGCCGGTCCCTAGGGACGGCCGGCTGTGCCTGCTCAGCGCTCGGCGGGCCGGCGGCCGGGCCGGCGCTTGCGGAATGCCCGCAGTGATTTAAAAGCGGCGGCCGGGAGCCTGCAGCGAGACACGGCGGCTGCGGAGCGCTCGGCATGAGGGAGCAGCGCTCCGGGAGCACCTGACTGCATGGATGCTTCTGGCTGAGCGGCGGCCAGCATCGCCAGGGAGAGAGCCCGGAGCCAGCCCAGCCCAGCCCTGCCCGTGCGGCTGCTTTGCCAACTTCGGGGCTTCTCCGCCGCCGGCGCCGAGGGGACGCAGCCCGGCTCTCCCGGACAGAGGGTCCCGCTGCCCCGGCGCTTCGGGGAGCCCAAGGCCGGGGGTCCCTCGGCGGCGCTCGGACCCCCCCGCGCCGGAGGGGCATCCTCAGCCCGCGAGCCGGCCCGGGACTGACGGGGCACCGCGGGCGCGATGCAAGTGTCCATCGCCTGCACGGACCACAACTTGAAGAGTCGAAATGGTGAAGACAGACTCATCAGCAAGCAGAACACCACGACCCCGAACGTAGTGAATGCAGCCCGGGCAAAATTTCGGACGGTGGCAATTATCGCTCGCAGTTTGGGGACGTTTACCCCGCAGCACCACATTTCATTAAAAGAATCCACCGCAAAGCAAACGGGCATGAAATATAGGTATGGGCACGGTCTCGGTCTTTGTTCCCTTGCAGTGTAATAGCTCTTTACTTTGCCTGCCTGGGTGCACCTGGGTTTGCAGAGGAGATTTCTCCTCAGGTTGTTAATAGATTTTTAAACTTGGGCTTAACCGAATAGCTTTTGGGTATTGATGCTTTTGCAGGCATATGTATTTGTGATTTTATACAAAAAAAAGAAGAACCCAAACACTTGCCTGGGCAGATTCCATACAACGCTGTGAATTAGTGACAGTGGTGATAAGATGGTTTCTGTTAAGAGCTCAATATAACTACTATCGGTGCTAATGAGCAGAAAAATCAATTAGCAAAGCTTGTTTGGTGCTGGACAGGGAAAGTTGGTTTGCAGTATGTTGTGTGGAGCAGAGGCGTCTGCCTTGGGTACCATTCCATCGTGGGGGTGGCTCACTGACTTCTCACCTGGTTCACTCGGGGAAGATGAGATCAAAGCCAATTTTAGGCGACTGCAGAAAACAAAATCTCGGGCACTTTTATGGAATGCCTCCTGCATCTCACAGGTTTTTATTCCTCTTAACCTGGGCAGGAAAAATAAGGAATGGCTGAGTTCAGTCTGAAGTGCTCGGTGTGGGCAGCCTTGGTCTGGAAATGGGAAAGATTTGTGTGCCTTTGGTGCTGCCTTTTGCCTGTTCAGGGTGTCCCTTTTGGCCACGAATGGGTGATGTTCCGACTGGCAGAGGGACACAGCCTGGGATGCTCTGCACCCCGTGCCCAGGGGGGAGCCGCTGCTGATGGAGGCAGCTGGCATGAAGGGGGGCTCCACGGGCAGGGTGAGGGGCACAGGGCTCCAGGCAGCTCCAGCTTCCCAGCCCCTTGGATAACATCCAGGGCTCCTGTGCCACCAGACCTGCTCCAGGGGAGCAGCAGGGAGCGTGGGTGCAACTTTGTGTTCATGCTGGGTTTAGGGTCCTGGGACGGATGCAAAGCCACCCTGGCTTCAGCACCCACACACGGATCCAGGTGTGGTGCAGCCAGCACGGGGCTTGGCTTGGGAAGCATTTTCCTGCAGCCTGGAAAATGTCAATATTAACTCTCCAGGAACGGCACAGATTGGAGGGAGGCTCAGATGCAATTTTCTGTGAGTTGCTAGAATGGTTGATAAATGGCAGGGAGGCTTTGCCCAGCCTTTCCAGCTGCTTGCTCTGTCCTTCGGCCATGACCAACTTTCAGCAGGAGCGTTGCACGCTCCCGGCACCGTGTTGGCAGCACAAGTCTGTAATGAGCCTGCAGTGAGGGCAGAAATGATGGTTAATAAATATCTCCTGGTCCAGCTGGGGGTGGCATGGCATGGGCAGTGCCCAGGGGGATCCCAGTGCTGTGGTCTGGCCTGTGGGGAGGGCAGTGTTTGGGGGATGGCAGCGGGTCTTGCCTGGAAACAGGCAGCTCTCAAAATCGGTGTAACTCGCCCTTCAATCAGCCTCCCGGGGGAGCAGTGGATCCAGGGGCTCCTGGGACCCCTCACCCCTCCTGCAGCCCTGTCCCTGCCTCGGTTCCCCCATCAGCTCGTCTGTGGGTTGTGTGTCTTTGATGGTGTCATTCAGAGGCACGATCTGTTACCAAGTCATGCCTTCAGCTCCCTGGGACCACGGACCCCGTGTGCTAATTGCCAGCAGTTTTCCTGCTGATTTCCCCTGGGCTCCCAGAGCTATCAGTGCACCACCACGCTGGGTAATCACAATTCCTCGCTCCTGCAGCCTCCAAAGTTGGGCCTCTGTGAGTCCTTTCTGCCTAATTCCTAGATGAGGTTCAGATAGTGAGGGTGGATTGTCCCACTGGAGTTAGCATAGCCCTGGCACTCCTCTGGCTCTGGCTGCCCCAGACCTGGGAATTGCACCAGGAATAGCAGCTCGTTGGTGGCAAGGCTGAGGTTTTATCTTTATGACTAATCCCTGTCTCTGCACCCAAATCCCTGCATATCCAGAGCCAGTTTCTCCCCCTGGAGCAGCACAGGGGAATTTGGAGGAAGAGCTGAGTAACCCTCAGGCTCAGCTGCGACGCTGCTGAGTCGCGACAACCTTTGGTTGGGGGAAGACACCTTCACTGGGGGATGGAGGTGGCACTTCATGTTCATCTCGGGGCTGCTTCCTCAGTCCCAGGGAAACCCAACGGCCGCGACAATAATCCCGCAAAGTCCTCGTCTCCCTCCCATCAGAAGCTGAAGTCCTTCCCAATTCATTTTCTGCTTGAATTATGCCCTTGCTGCTGAGCTCTGCAGCGTGAGCTGCTCCAACTGCCACGGCGGCTCTGCCGCCCCTCGGTCCACGCTAAAAATACGTCCAACCACCCCCTGCGGCCCCGGGCGGTGCTGCCGCCCCCGTGGCAGGGCTGCCCCGCAGCTCCCGGGGTGCCTCCCCCGGCTGCCAGGCGCTGCCGGTGCCAGGGGATTATGTAAAGGGAGAGACAGCGACTACGCCTGTGACACGGCTGGGGGCGGGAGAGGAGCCAGCTCGGGGGCTCTTCTCCAAGTGACATGTTTCTGGCCCAGCTCCAGCTCGGGGACCGGGCTGGAACAGGAAAGGCAGAACTTTGCGGGAATCGATCCCTCGGCAGGGGAACATCTGCAAACACGAGGGCTCAGGTGCGTCCCCGCGGCGCTCACCTGAGCAAACCCCGGCTTTGCCCTGCCAAAAGGAGCTTCACGTTTTGCATCTTCCCTGCCGGGCTGTGGCATCAGCCGGGCAGGAGCTCCCAGACATCCCCCTGCAGTCCCTGCCGGGCACAGCCTCAGCTGCCTCCTCCTGCCCAGGGCGAGCAGGGAGGGGGCTGCTCTCTTTTATCCTTTTTAATGCTCCAGTTCAGCCCCACTGGGGAGCCTGCCCAGATGCTCGGGGAGAATATTTGGGATCACTTCAAGCCTTTGTTTGAAAATGATGCAGTTGCAGCGCTTGGCTTGGAAAATTGCAATCTGCTGCACCACTGCTGGAAACAAAGGATGTGGCTCAGCCTCCCTGCCCTGCACAGCAGCCAGGAGGGACGGCAGGCTGGGCCTCCACCTGCTTTGGACCATGGAGAGGTTACAGCCTGGCTTCTTCTCACTCCTAACTTGCCATATTTTTCTTCAAAATTGTTTTCAGTAAAGTGCATCCAGCCCCGATCCTGCTGTTGGGGACAGTTTGGGATGTGCTGCGGCTGCCACAGGGAACCTCTCGGCCCAGGACTGGCACCAGCCCTGCTGTCCTTAGATTGGATGTTGGGAAGAAGTTTTTTACAGTGACAATGGGCAGGCCCTGGCACAGGGTGCCCAGAGAAGCTGTGGCTGCCCCATCCCTGGGAGTGTCCAAGGCCAGGTTGGAGCAACCTGTGCTGGTGGAAGGTGTCCCTGCCCAGGGCAGCACAGAATGGAACTGAGTGGTCCTTTAAGGTCCTTTCCAACCCAAACCAGTCTAGAATTCCATGCCTCTGTGATTGCAGCCCCTTCCCATCACGCCTGCAGCAGGGCAAAGCCTTGCCCAGAGCACCCCAGGAGCCTGCTCCGTGTGCTGGGAGCTCAGCCGTGCCGGGCTCTGCCCCTGCAGTGCCGGTTTGGGGCCGTCAGCAGTTCAGAAATAGCCCTTTAGTGAGCCCTGCCCGCGCATGGGCACGAGGGACCCAATTTACTGAGCACAACTATCTATTTGTGTTCATACATAATTGATGGAGCAGCTTTGACCATTAACTCCAGTGAGCCTAAACAAAAAATTTTATCTGCAAAGGCAAATTGGTGCAGTGAACAGCCAGTGGAGCCTGGACAGGGAGTGGAGAGGCCAGAAACTGTCCCTGGAGGGGAAACCCATCCCTCCCATCCCATGGGGCCAGCATCTTCCCTCATTGAAGGAACAGGACTGTTGATGGTAATATAAAAACTGGTGAACAAGGGGGGAAGGGAGGGCAGAAAACAGTTAATTCCCTTTCCCAGCATTGTTTTCAAACTGGGGGGGAGCTGAGCATTGGAGGATGGTGAAGGAACAAGTAGGAATCTGCAGAACTAAAGCTCTTGACATTGGAATTACGTAAAGGCGATCTGGGAACACAAACCTTGAGAAGCAAAGTTTGCTTTCTTCCTCATCCCCCGGGGAAAGTGGGCAGGTTTAGATTAGTCTTTAGGAGGAAATTCTTCCCTGTGAGGTGGGGAGGCCCTGGCACAGGCTGTCCCAGGGGAGCTGTGGCTGCCCCAGCCCTGGAAGGTTCCAAGGGCAGGAGCAGTGTCTGTCTCGGATCGTGGGGGCTGCACTCAGAGAGAGCCCAGCCCAGGGCATCCCGAGCCCAGCCCAGGGCACCCCGCTCCATCCTTTCCTCACTGGGGATTTTTCTGGCTCTCTGCCTGGGTGCAGCTGCTTGGCAGGACCTTGCACATCCCGGGTGGCACGGAGGCGGTGCCAGGGCCACGTTCCAGAGGGGGTCGTTTCATCCCGCTGGCTGAAATCCCATCAGCTGTTTGAGGCGTCCCTCTCTTCGTGCTGAGATTGTGGGTTATTGTCAAAGCACATTAATAGGGAGCTGTTCACGCATCACAGCACAGTGGTGGGCGTGCTGCTCCCAGGGATCTGCTGGGATGGCTCTCCCCTCCCTCCCTCCCTCCTGGAGTGGCAGCTGTGGAGCTGACCGCCCAGGGTCAGAGCAGTGCTCTGCTGGCTCTGTGCACCACTTACCGAGGTTAAGATGCACCGTGAAAATCCCACAGCACAAAGAATGCCTCCTCCCAGCGTTCTGCCCAAATGCAAACAGAATTGCAGCGTGCAACAGAGAACTCTCAACCCTCAGGTGAACTCAAACCTTCCAGTGCTGGGGGCTGGCAGGACCCAGCCCAGAGGGGATCCTCACTCTGGAGCAGTGGGTGGGGAGAAGAGACAACCTGCTCCTGGGAAACATGGCTTTGAAAGGACAGAGGGCAGGGATAGATGGGATATTGGGAAGGAATTCCTGGCTGTGAGGGTGGGCAGGCCCTGGCACAGGTTGCCCAGAGAAGTTTGGACATAGGCTTGGAGGAGGGAAAACCACCTCCCAACCTGCTGGGAAATGCACACAGGTCACTTTGAGCTGCAAAATCCCTCTGGGAATAGAAGATAAATCTCTTGTGCTTTCCAAGGGCTATAAGTGGAAGGTATTTTCTAGCAGCATTCCAGGAGCTGAGTGTTCTCTTCCCTCGCTTTCCTTTTTCCAAGCATTAACCACAATAACTACCTCACATATTTAGGAATCTGCGGTTCATTTAAGCCTCGCTGCAATTATGAGCAGTTTTAAACTCTCACATGCAAATGGCACAATTATTTTGGTATCAAAGTTCCATATTATTTCAGCAGCTCTCCACATCAGGTTGACTTTTATGGCTCATCATCTGATCTTGATTTCCCTGCTGCAAATTAAGATTAATCCAGTGAACAGAATGGATTTACGCTGAATTCACAATGCTTTTCCCCCCAGGAACAGTAGCTGATAATGGCTACAAAGGAGGCAGGAATAACTCAGAGGGGGAGGAAAAGGAGCCTCTTGAGTAAACAGAAGCTGCTGCTTTGCGCTGTCCCAGACTCCCGCTGGCTCCTCAGGAGTTTGTAGCTGGGAGGTGAGGCCAGGCCTTGGCGGGGCCAGAATTTGTCTCGTCCTGTCGCACTGATGCAAAAGCCATGTTTGACATTGCAGTACTAAACCAGCTTTAGGTTGGAATACACATTTATTTACCAGCTAAACCCTAAAATGGGGCGGTGCAAGGGGCTTGGCAGGGGTACACCCCTCCCTGGCTGTCACCTCCCCGGCACGTGGCGGTGCTGGGTTAGCAGTGGGACTCAGTCATCTTCCAGGTCTTTCCAGCTGAAACAACTCCACGATTCTGTGATAAATGAGGGCTTTGCAGGTGTGTGGGCCAGTGTAAGCACTGGAGATGGATCTCCTCTCCTGGGTGTCAGGTAAAGCAATACTTTGCTTTGCAGTGCCTGCCCAGCTGCTCCCGGCTCTCCCCCGGGCTTTGCCACCGGAGCAGCGATGCCCAGAGCTGTGCTGTCTGCAGGCAGAGGGATCTCTGCTGCCCAGCCTCTGTGCCACACTGGGACAGCACTGTCCTGCAGTGCTGGTGGCACTGGGAGCACTGGGCTCAGTGGGAACCCGGGGCTTGCTCTGCCATCGATTCCAGCCCTCCTGTTTTAATCCCGAGGGAGAGCAATGAGCTCGGGAGAACAGGACTGAACTCAAGGACAAATGGTGTTCCAGGAGCACGATTCTCGTGGTGGTTTGCTTAAGTGGCAGCAAAACGATGATATTTTAAGGAAGCCTTTAAATAATGCGGTGGTGCTGTGTGTGGGGGGTGGCAGAGCTGCCCACTGCCCGCCCGTGGGCGAGGCGAGGGGCACGGGGAAGGGGTGCCAGGGCACGGAGCAGCCTGGGTGCCTGGCCCCGTCACATGGGGGTGAACATCCCCACCCTCCCTGGGGAGATGTCCCTGTCACCCATGAGTGGCTGCCACAGCACTTCTGTGCCCCCCAGGCCTGTGCCACTGTCTGGGCAGAGGCAGTGGGTGGCTTTCCCCTGGGTGGCAGTGGCAGTGGGTGGCTGTCCCCATGTGGGGCATCTCCCTGGCTCGCAGCAGTGGCTGGAGCAGGTCCCTGACCCACCAGCTGCTAAAACTCACCCTGCTCCGCTCTCCTCCTCCCAAGCCCTTCCCTGCAGCGTGGTATTTTCCATCTGAAGCCTGCCTGACAACTTTAATCTAATGCTTAAATGGATGGAAGGAGAGTCGTGGCGCAGGAACGCTGCTAATTTAATTACTTGTGAAGTGCACAGTTTAAGACATTTAAAATGTATTATTTTAGCCTGGCTGCTTTGGCAAAATCCAATTGGAATTTTGAGCACACTTATTTTTATTTTAGACTAGCATTATAGAACGCCTTCTGTGGAACATGTTTGTTAAGAAGTTAATTGTCTTTGAGGAGAAGGAAACTCTCTGCACGTGACTCAGTGTGAGCCCAGAGGGTAAAGCCAGCGTGCCAGGTCCTTGCTGTGAGTCTGGGGACATCTCCCCTCTGCCCAGGGCTCAGTGGGTGCCAAACACCGTGGCAGGGAGGGACAGCTCCAAGCAGATGTTACCACAGCTCCTGCTCCAGCAAAACCTGCCTGTGTTTTGGTGTTTGGAAAGGATCCAACAAGCCAGGGTCTGGTGGCTCATGGTGGTGGGTTGGTCACAGTGTAAAGCCAGTGGATGTTTTGGGTGGATGTCCCTAAGGCACAGAGGGATTTGGGTGTTGTGTCCTGTCCCTTGTCCCAGCCCTGTTCTGGTCCTGAGGCCCCCAGCGAGCTCCTGGTGCCTCGTCCCTGGCGGCTCCCAAAGAGGGAAGTGGGGGCAGGTTTGATCCGTGGTTTTCCTCACAAAATGCGTGAGTGGTGTGACAGTCTATGCAGGGCCTACAGCACCTTAAATCCAGCTGGAGGCAACGCTTCTGGAGGACTCTGGATCCAAGAGATGGAATGGTGTCCGTGCATGGAAAGGGCACGAGGGAGGAGAGCGGGGCTGGGGCTGGTTGGATTCGCTGCTCCTGAAAGTCATCCAAAAAAAACCGATGCCCTTTATGTAAACAAGCTGCTTTGGAGATATTTTGAGGATGAAGTCATAAAAATTTTATGGCATACCTATATTTTCCTGTTGGCATTGAATTTGCCATAAAAACAGACACAGAAAAGCAGCCTCAGCTGTGCTGGCTGTGAAACTGCTGCAGCTGCTTTCAGAGAGCCATAAAATCATCCCAGAGTGGTTTGGGTTGGAAGGGACCTTAAACATCACCCAGTCCCACTGCCATGGGCAGGGACACCTTCCACCAGCCCAGGTTGCTCCAAGCCCTGTCCAATCTGGCCTTGGACACTTCCACAGATAGAGCAGCCACAGCTTCTCTGGGCAACCTGTGCCAGGGCCTGCCCACCCTCCCAGGGAACAATTCCTTCCCAAATCCCATCTATCCCTGCCCTCTGGCAGTGGGAAGCCATTCCCTGTGTTCTGTCACTCCGGGCAGTTCTGCAGTAGAGAAAATCTGTCAAAAATGTCTTTCCTCTCTCAAAAGGCAAAAGTCCCACACAGTAATTAAAACACAAATTCCACTATTTTTCCCAGTCATTTCCCTACCTCAGCCTGCTTATTATTATAATATTCCCTGCAAATAGCTTTCACCTAAATATTGGTGCAGGAATAAATCGCCCCTGCAAAGGGAAGGTCTCCCCTTCCTGAGCTGGCCCTGCTGAGGATGCTCCTGGCTGCTGATGGGGTGGAACTGCTTAGGGCTGCACTGAGAACCAGTGTTAGTCCAGGGCTGCTTAGATTCTTTCTCCTCTCTTAGTCTTGGGGTTGTGTCAGAATTAACCTCTCCTTCCTACGGAGAAAATACCTGTTTTCCAGTTCCAGATATTCAGCCACTTCACCTTAATGACTAATACTTTCCAGGGTGGGCCAAGGGATTGGGAAGGAAAAGCCACTGACAGGCTTTTCCATTTTTTATTTTGCCTCTTGCAGTGGGAAGTAGCACCGAAATGAGAGAAAATGGCATTTATTATTTACAGCCCCGTGGGGCGTGTGGGCTGTGACAGCACAGCCAGCACCCTTCACAGGGGTGTGACTGGGATGCTGATTTCCCAGTGCGGAGTGGGATGGATGTGGTCAGTGGAACAGGGTCAGGGTGTGTCCCAGGGCCCATCCCTCCCCTCCCTGTGTCCTCCCCAGCCGTGAGGCTGGGTGTCATTGCTGGGGGCTGTGGATTAACCCCCCCCCC
>NW_020955637.1:780536-781320 GCF_003031625.1 Empidonax traillii | reverse complement strand
AATGCCCCCTCAACCCAAGACCCCCACCCACATCCCTCCCTGGCAGTCCCTGGGTTTGTGGAACGTGGTCCTGGGGGTCACCTGCCATGGGGGCTGCTGTGGTGGCACCGACCCACACAGGGTCCGTCCCCTGGGCTTTGCATTTCTGGTGCAGGTTGGTTTCTGTGGGCACAGCCACGGGCACAGGGCAGTGAAACCGGGCTTGGAACGAGCCAAAACCAGCTCCATCTGATTTCTGTAGAGCTCTCCCCAGCCTGATGATTCTTCTGTGGGTGTGGAGTGGAAAATGTTTTAGTCATTGTATGTGTTATTGCAGAGATTTTATTTAAAACTTGTTTTTTACCTAGAAAAAAACCTCTCACTCCTTCTCTCTGCTGTTTCTGATAGACAGATAAATGGATGGGTGGATAGATGGAGAGATTGATGGAGGGAAAGATGGATAGATGGAATGATTGATAAATGGATGGATAGACAGATGGATGCACAGATAGACAGGCAGATAGATGGACAGACAGATAGGATGGTTATGATCCCTTTGTACAGCTGGGAATACTGCAAGGGAGGGTTTGGGCTGTTTTGGGGGGGGGGGTTAACAGAACTGAGTAAACCCAAACTCTTCCTGCTCTGAACAATGAAGGGCAGCAGGGAAACGAATCCCCACCTGGATAAATGGGATGTATTTTCCTGTAATTGCTTTGTCTCTGAACAACAGGAGGAACCACTCGTAGGTTAATGATGTGATTAAGCAGTGCAGGTGTCTCAGGCCATAAATCTCTGCTGGGAG